>NW_020837951.1:54876892-54902339 GCF_003676395.1 Aethalodelphis obliquidens
AACAAAAAAAAAAAAAAAAAAAAAAAAAAAAAAAAAGACTTCCTCTTTGATCCATGGATTATTTATAAGTGTGTTGTTTAACTTCCAAGTGTGGGTATATTTTCCAGTTACCATTTTGTTATTGATTTCAGTTTGATTTCATTATGTTTGGAGAACATGCTCTGTATTCATTTCAATTACTTTAAATTTGTTGATATTTTTTAATGGCCCTAGATTTGGTCTATCTTCATGTATGTTCCATAGGCTCTTGGAAAGAATGTATATTCTGCTGTTGTGAGTTGGGTGTTCTATAAATGTTGATTGGATTCTGTTGGTTGATGGCATTGTTGAGTTCTCCTTTCAGTTTGAACAGTTTTAGTTTTATATATTTTGCACCTTCGTTGTTTGGTGCATTTAGGCTTGCTCTGTCTTCTTGGTGGATTGGCCCTTTTATTATTGTGTAATGTCCTGCTGCATCTTTAGTAATTTCCTGAGGTGGAGGAAATACTCTAGTGCTTTAGGGTTAGAGAAAGGTTAGGTTAGAGAAAGGAAAGGACTAGAACTGAAGATATTGGATACAAATAGGAAACTTGAAGGTGGTAAAAACAGCATAAATCAGAGAAATAAGTTGCCCTTTGTTGAGTTCACTTCTTTTACAGGTTTTTACATAAGCAAAATAAAATATCTAGGAAAATTTGAAGGTATGGGGCAGAAAAGTAACCTTCAGTGATGGTTATTATACGTAAAGCAGCAGTAAAAAAAATTTTTGTGCAGTAGTCTAGCATATTTCTATTTCTGTGGGATAGAGTTCTAGATGTGGAATTGGCAGGTCAAAAATTATGCTTTAAAATAAAAAATGGGAATGTGGGGTCAAATCAAAGTGTGTGAAATCCTTTTGCTTAATTGGTAAGATAGCCTCTCCCTCAATTGTTATTTCTTCCTTGTAGTGACACTGTGTTTTTTTGAGGTATATTTAATCACATTTCTAATATCATGGTAAATTTGAGAGATGATTGGGTTTCTTTGCTTTTCTCATATTTTAAAAGATGTTATTACTTTGAACTTGATTTTTTAAAATAAACTTATCAAATTATACTACACATTAAGAAAAGTGCACAAGCTTAATGAATTGATGAATTATGACTAAGTGGATATACCCAGGTAGCCATTATGCATGTCAAGAAATAAAACAAGACCAGCAACCCACAAAACCCCTCTCATGCTTGCTTCCAGTCACACCATTTCCTCCCATCCCCAGCATAAACATTAAATTGACTTTTTACACCATAGATTAGGTTCCTAAAATATTAACCATGGTTTATATAGGTGGAGTCATAGAGTACGTATTTTGTGTGTGTCTGGCTTTAATTCTGTATTGTTTCTGTGAGATGCATCTTTGTTGTCGCAGCGATAGTTTGTGGATTTACATTGCTGTGTCATGATACTACATTTTATTAATACGTCACAATTTATGTACTCTATGTTTTTTTTTTTTCTTTGTTTGTTTTTTTGCGGTATGTGGGCCTCTCACTGTTGCGGCCTCTCCCGCTGCGGAGCACAGGCTCCAGACACGCAGGCTCAGCAGCCATGGCCGACGGGCCCAGCGGCTCCGCGGCATGTGGGACCCTCCCGGACCAGGGCACGAACCCTTGTCCCCCGCATCGGCAGGCAGACTCCCAACCACTGCACCACCAGGGAAGCTCCTCTACCTATGTTTAAATAACTTCATCAGTGCTCTTTTCTGTTTATTACTTGATAAATTTTCGCATTCCCTTTGTTTTGGGTTTATCTTTTTGTGCCTGTTTTAAAATTTGTTTTATCGATTTTGATTTGTTATCTTTTTACATAACCATCCATTTTAATTCCAAATGTGTCAGTAAATAATAGAGAATAGTCTACCATAAAAGCTTTCAATCTTTTGTATTAATTATATTTTTTATTTTATTAATTCACATTTTCTTTCCTTTTACAAATGAATGAGGATATTGATTTGTGTTGTATTTTTTTCAATGAATTAGCTTTTTTTCTGCTATGTTTTCCATTTTGTTTATCTCTTCTTTTGAGATTATTATTGTCATTTATTTTTTAGCTTGAAATTTTGTTCCATTTCTAAAATCTCAGTTCATTGTTCTCTTGCTTTTCTTTTTCTTAATTACTAAAGTGTTTACAGTGGTAAGTTTTTCTTTTGTAGACCCCCATATATTTTGATAAAATTGATATGTCTCTTTAATATATTTTTCTTGACCTATTCATAATTTAGGAAAGATGTTATGTAAATATTTCTTTAAGTTAAAATGTAATTTATTATCTATCACATTATGCATAATTACATAAAATACGTAAATTTTTTATATGTACCTTATTTTCAAGTGAGCAGACATCTTTTAATTTATTCTGAGACTTGGGTATATGTAATTTCTACCTTTTTGGATTTAATGATGAAAATAATGACTCCTAATTTCACGTGGTAATAGTTTGCTGTCTTACCTTTTAGTTATCTCTAACGAAATTGAAGTCACACTGTATATATCGCTTAAAATTTTTTTCCTTAATATAGTGTGAACATTTCCCTATGTAATTAAGCAGTTTAAAAAAATAATGGCTATATTGTATTATAAATATCTTTCATAGGCTATTTAATGAGAGCATTGTTTATTGGCTCTTTAAATTGTTATAATACCTTTATTTGTATTTTTCAATTTAATTTTTATGTATTTTTTTAAAATGCGTACACATGACATGAAATTCAAAGGGAACAAAATGGTTTACAAAGTCTGTCTCTGTTTGTCTGTCTGTCTCTTTCCCAATCTTCTTTCCCTGTGAAGCAAACAGTGTCGTTGGTTTGTTGTGTTTCTTTTCAGGGCTGTTTTTCCCATAAATAAGCAAGTACACACTTTTCCTTTCGCAAAGACCATCTGCATCTTACTTTTTTTCCACTCAGTATACTATGGAGATGTTTCATATCAGTCTATTAAAAAATCCTTATTAATTTTATAGCAGCAGAGTGTTCTGGTATGTAGATGTGTCATAATTTATTTAAGCAGACTAATATTTCTAGAATTTGAGTTGCGTTACAATACTTTTAAGTGAAACTGCTTATTGAGATTTTTTTAAAAAAAAAATCCTTGTTTTTAAAGTATAGATCTTGTTATAAAGTATAGATCTTTAGATTGTATTCCTTCTCTTGTTCCCCTTCTTGGAGACATGGTTTTGCCTTTCTTAGTGAGGAATGGGTCGGGTTGATGACCACCACTAAGTCTTCTAGAAGTTACCAGCCCCTTTAAAGAAATGATGCGTTCACTTCTTTGGGGGCTAGGGAAGCAGGGAGGGCAGTAGGTATGGGAGTTAGTATTTTAAAAAATCCCGAAACTGATGGTCCTGATAGTACAGATTTGTTTAAAATATGAAATACAATAACATAAAAAATTCATAAGACATAAAACTAGTCTTATAGGATTATAAAATGAACATCTGTGTGATCCCATCCAGGTCAAGAAATAGAACATTGTGCACACCTGTGTGCCTCTTTCATTCACCACTCCCTTCCATGCCCCTAATGGTAGCCAGTCTCCTGACCATTATGGTCTTCATGTTGATTCTCTTTCTAGCTGTGTAACCTAATTATGTATTCCTAAACCATCCAGTAAAATTGTGCCTGTGCTTATTTTGGGGATTTTTCCCCCTAATGTTGTTAGATATCTGACGTTCTGTACTCTTAGGAGCAGTCTTGAAGAAGTGAAGGGGCAAGGAATCCTATACATCTTGTCTTAATGAAGTTAGACACTTCAGTCTGACAATTATTAGGTGAACTTGAGATCTTTTTCATACCAGGTGATGCAGCTATATCTTCACTGTTACCAGGATTCTGGAACTAGCTCTGTGTTGGTTCTTTGAAGTACTGCTTCTGAAGAACCTGTTTACTGTGACCAGGGGATGGTCCTGCCTGGAGGTCTGTTTAGGTGCCCATTCTCTTCCTACTCATGTTCCTCTGCTGGGCATTTTTAATTGTGTTCATGCTCAAGAGCCCCTGTGGATTACAAAAAGAAAAAAAAAAAACAGCCCAAAAAAACTACTTCTAAAGTAATTTTGTTTTCTTTTCTTTCCTAATCTGTAAAAGCTATGGAGTTGATAATCTTCAGCTTTATGCATAAATGCTTGCTCCTGTCTCCCATTTAGGCACTGTGAAAGCTTGAGCAAATCAAGGGTTTTCCTTTTTTGTGCAGAATACCTTGCATTTTCTGTAAACATAAGTAGAAAGTGGCATTGTGTTATATAGATCATGCCTACTTTTTAAAAACGTAGAATATTCTATATAAAAAGACCATAGAAAGCATTTCTAGTTCGATTTTGTAGTTGAGTTACTTTTGAACTTTTGTGTTGCTACTTATACCACAACCTAATACACATACAAGTATATGTAAAACTGAGACTAAAATTTCATAAACAGCACCCTTACTATGTAACTCTGATATTGTTTATTCTGTTCTAATTTCATTAAAAATAAATGTAGACTGGGAATTTATTAAATCATCTGCAGGGTCCTTCAGTTAAATCATTGCCTACAGTTGAAAGGTACCATAATTTTCTAGAGGAAGAGGTTGACTCTGAGGGATTAAACTGAGTTATGGTGTGGTTCAGAGCATGGACTTTGGAGAAGGGCAGGCTTGGGTTCAAATCCTGGCTCTGCCACTTGCCAGTTGTTTAACCAGGGCAAGCTAGAGGGCATTCTTGGGCCTCAGCCTTCTGTAAAATGGGAAACACTTCCTGCTTACTGGTTATAAGGATTACATAGGTAAGCATTAATACACAGCTGCTGTTATTAGCCATTATGCCTTGTTTCAGGACTTAAGGGAGTTTCTCTGACTTCTGGCCCAGTGCTCTTTGTACAGATTGCAGAATCTGCTATGACAGGAGTTATGGGACAGTGTTAAGTAACAGAGCAGGTAGATGGGAATTGCTCAGTCGATCTGCTTCACCCTTTGGGATCAGTTTAGGTGACTTCTCAGGTCTGTGCTCTCAAACTCCGCTAGTCTATTGTAGGAGTAGGAACTGCCTGAAAGCGTCAGGCAGTCACCATGCCTTCAGTGCAGAAGACTTGGTCTTCCTTGTCCCCGTTCATGGGAGGGAGGTTGAAGCTAAAGCCTGTGTGTGTGTGTGTGTGTGTGTGTGTGTGTGTGTGTGTGTGTGTGTAAAATCTACCGAGGAGGACAGAGGATGTTTAATCCTGAGTCTTCACTCTACCTCTTCCCATATTTCACATTTAAAATCTACCCTCCCCCACCTTGTAAAGAATAACCAGCTTTTATATTCTAGATAACAATTTATTCATAAAAGTAATTGAAGCAAATTTACACATTAAAATTTAAATAATAAGACTAAATTCTTATAAAATCCTACTATGAAGAGAAACTAACACTTTGTATTTTTTCTTCCAGTCTTTTTTCATGCATTAAAAAGGTTGCAGTAATACTGTATATTCAGGCACCTTTGTAATAAAATTAAAAACTGAACTGATTAGATAGCTTCTAGATCAGTAAACGATAGAGGAAAGGAGCCAGGGATGCTTTGTTGAATGGGAGAGACGGTAACCTCTTACTGCCTCTGAGACTGAAGGGTGGTCCTCGATTTAATTTTCCTTGTCAGGTGTTCTGCGGCAAGTAAGAATTTGAGTTTAAAACTCTTTCGTACTTTCTGTTCTTTCTCCCTTATTTGGCACACACTCCTGAGGTCAGGAGGACAGGTGGGTGTTATTCTGCTAAAATTAATATCCCATTAGATTGCTGGTAGAATTGCTATTTTTTGGTGGAATATGAAAACTGAGTTGTTTCTAATAGTTCTACTAAACATATATATGCTAGTCAGTGCTTTTCAACTGCTTCAGATTCCTTAGCCAGTGAGCCACCCGGGTCCTGAGAAGAACCCAGGTATGATGCAGGAAGTAACCTACCCTGCACTGCAGTACTTGAATGGGATGTGCTCTGGAAATGGTGACCTAGCATGAGGCCAATCTGTTTTCTTTTCTCCCCACAGATTTTGAAGCCAGCTTCATAAGGCTGTTGGACAAAATAACTAATGGTTCTCGAATTGAAATAAACCAAACAGGTAAGCTCCTTTTCTTCCCATTCCTGAAAGCACCTACATGTAATACTTAAATATTCCTCTGTTATTCACTCTTTTTGATGGTATAAATATTGTATTTGGATGGAAAGACCCAGTTTCGTATCTGTGATACAATTGTCTGGAGATGGTATGTGAAATCTGCCAATTTAAGGAGAATACACTTGATTTAAGTAAGTTAGAAGAGTGAAAATTTCAGATCAACAGACGAGCACCTCTTCTTTTTAAACAATAAAAACACTTTATACCTAACATTTATATACAACTTTTCAATGTCCATTTAACTTATGTTGTCACAATAAAATCTTCCAACAAACTGTCTGAGGTAGTTGTATGTGCTGAATTTTTTTTTTATTTTGTCTTTTAAAGTAAGTTTATACAAGTATATGCAAAAAATGTGAAAAATCCCTTCACCCTGTTTCCTCTTCCATTCTCTCTCCCAGGGGCAGCGGTGGTCACAGTGTGGGGACTGTGTCCTGGTCTCCTTTATGTGCATTTGCTTACGTGGGCACTTTTGTATGTCAAACCATCAACAGGGTCATGCTCTTCATGTTGTTCTGCAGCCAGTTTTTTTCATTAGCACAGATGTCTCAGGGAATTTTCTTGCCGGGCACATGCAGGTCCATCTCAGTATTTCAGTGGGCCTTATATTGTATTCTACTGTATGGAAGTATGATAACTTATTTAACTGTTCCCTACTGATAAACATTTAGGTTGTTTCTAGCTTTTTGTCTGAGTGGTTTTTTTGTTTGTTTGTTTTTGTGCTGTTGGAAACTCTTTTTTAAAAAAAAATAAAAAAAATAAATTAATTAATTAATTTATGACTGCATTGGGTCTTCGTTGCTGCACATGGGCTTTCCTTAGTTGTGGCGAGCAGGGGCTACTCTTCGTTGTGGTGTGCGGGCTTCTCATTGTGGTGGCTTCTCTTGTTGCGGAGCAGGGGCTCTAGGTGTGTGGGCTTCAGTTGTTGTGGCACACGGACTCAGTAGTTGTGGCTCATGGGCTTAGTTGTTCCACAGCATGTGGGATCTTCCTGGACCAGGGTTCAATCCCGTGTCCCCTGCATTGGCAGGCGGATTCTTAACCACTGCGCCACCAGGGAAGCCCCCTAGAAACCCTTTTATCTACATTGTTAGACGATCATGGCAAGCATCCTTTGGCTCCATTTACTATGTGCCTTTGCTCATATATTCAACAAAGGAAACTGAACTTTTCTGTGTGTTGGCTCTCTTAAGAAAGAAGACAAGCTTGGCTTCATAAGTGGCCATGGGACTTGTTGATCTGTAGCAGGTTTCAGGCATAAAACATCAGATGCCCTTTGCAAGCTATGATTCCCTTAGTCTTCCTTGACTTGTTTACTTTGAGATTGCTGGGGATTTTTTTCAGCTATTTTTATTGGTGATTCAGAGAGAAGGTAGTTCTATTCTTTTCTGGTCATATCTGCAACTTAGGTTGAGAAGTAAGACATTTACATGATCCTGCTTCTTTCCACCTCATGTGTCTGTCCCCACTCCCCCCACCCCAGGAAGCCTTCATTCTGATGATCTGGTCAGTTTATCATTTGGTTAATTTGCAGGCATAACAGATTTGCAGAGTTCAGTGGTTATAGAGTCTTTTCTGGGGGGAGGGAGAAGAGATTTTTGACCTAAAAGAAAGATTGTTTTGTGACTTTAATAGTATTTAGAATAACCGATGTAGAGTTTTTCCCACTTTGATCAGAATATGATTCTGATCGTGATGGTTGGGATTTTGGTTTTTAATATAGTAAAACCTATATTTATTTTATGAAACTCCTAAGAGCTGCTTTTCTTTTCTTTTTTTTAAAGAATGTAGGGATTTTTTTAAATGTGTTTTTAGTTCTTTTTATTTATTTTTAATTTATTTATTTTATTTATTTTTGACTGTGTTGAGTCTTTGCTGCTGCACGTGGGCTTTCTCTAGTTGCAGTGAGCGGGGGCTGCTCTTCGTTGTGGTGTGTGGGCTTCTCATTGCAGCGGCTTCTCTTGCTGTGGAGCACGGGCTCTAGACGCACGGGCTTCAGTAGTTGTGGCACACGGGCTCAGTAGTTGTGGCTCGTGGGCTCTAGAGTGCAGGCTCAGTAGATGTGGCACATGGGCTTAGTTGCTTCGCGGCATGTGGGACCAGGACCAGGACCAGGGCTTGAACCCGTGTCCCCTGCATTGGTAGGCAGATTCTTAACCACTGCGCCACCAGGGAAGCCCAGAGCTGCTTTTCTTTTGGTGACTAAACATAGTTCTTCCTCTAATGTTAAATTTCTTTATTGGTAAATTGTGCCAGAAGACATTGGCCAAAGATTATTAGCATCAAAAATACTGTGTTCACTTATTCATACTCCCTGAATCATCTATTTTATTTGGTTCTTCCTCTAATATGTAAACCTAGTAAGAAACTTTTTAGATGATGTGAATATTTGAAAGAATAAATAAAGATAACAAAGAGTTTCCACTAAAGCTGTTCAATAATTTTAGCCATTTCCATTTGTTACTATTAAATTAAAATAGCTACTATTAATGGAAGTAAGTGCCATAAAGTACTTGCCTTCTCTAGGTACCTTGTTTGGTGAGTGTGGTATATGGGGAATTTCATTTCCTGGGCCTAGAAGCAGCTGATTGCCGGCATGATGATTTCAGAACATCACTTGTAAACCCCACATCAGCACAGTCTGAGAGTGTGCTGTTGGGAGACTAGGGTGCCTGTTAGGATTATCTCCTCTGTGCCCTGCCACGGCTTTGGCAGTTCAGATGGCTCAGGGAGGGGTTTAATTTATTACTGTTTATTAAATTACACTCACAGTTTATTATTGTTACAGGGGCTTGACAGTAATGAGTCAGCTTTTGGAGTGAAGTATGTGGACTCTTAGGAATGGCATTTTGAACTCTCTTGGATGCCCTTGCCAGACTTTCCCCTTGGGACTTACTGCCTTCGTTGCCTTTGTGACACTAAGTTTTTTTTTCCTGCTGACTTTCTTTTCTCCGGTGTAAGGAACCACCTTATATTATCAGCCTGGCCTCTTGTATGGTGGGTCTGTGGAACATGACTGCAGCATCCTTCGCAGCATTGGGTATTATCTGGAAAGTCTTCTCTGCCTGGCTCCATTTATGAAGCACCCGCTGAGAATAGTTCTGCGAGGAGTGACCAATGACCAGGTGGACCCTTCGGTGAGTAATGAGGCCATACCAAGATGTGAGTTTTATTTGTCTCTTGTCACAACCCAACATTTGAGAAACCAGTTCCTGATAACACACAGGTGTATTGTAGAGAGTGTTTGTTTTGTTATTTACCTAGAAATTTAGAGGTTGATCACTCCAGGAGGGAGATGAGCCAAGACTCATAATCACCACATTCAGTCACGATGGTTAATGTTCGTCAAGGTGCCTTTCGTTGTCACGTCTAAGAACCTTCAGAACAGATGCTTGCCGTCTCATCGTGGTTGACATGAAATATGACTCTGTTGGCTGAAGTGCATGAGAGTGGAATTTTCAAAAGGTCGTATGATGGTTGAGGTTGGAAGGCAGCAGACCAACGTTTTAGGCCGAGAATAACATCTCCTTGGCATTGCTGCAGCATGATCTGGACTCAGGCTTCAGCCATACACTTTAGGACTTCCTTCTCCTGAGAAGAGTCTGCAGGTGTAGAAAAAGGGCACAAGGGCAGGGAAGGTATATATGAGCGTTGCTAGTTTTGGGGCACCAGCACACTTCTTATTAAGCGTGCTAATTTTCCTGCCTGTGTAGGGAGGATAGCTTAATATACAGATAGAGTAGTCATTGTGGCTACCACAGCTGCCTTAATGCCAGTCTGGGATGGGTTTGTTTTGTATGTGTGTGGGAGGGTGAAGCAGAAGGTGAGGGAGATTGACTGATTAGAGCAGGCCTGCCCTAGGCCTCTCGTAGTGGGGCAACGATCCCTCCCTTCGGCTGCTCTGCTGTTCAGAGAAGCTGTCTTCAAGCTGAGGGCCGTGATGTGAAGTTCCCACTGAGGACGCTTATCTTCACCTCTGCACACATTGGACCAAAACCACTGAAGGGGTGGCTTCTGAGGCAGAATGAAAAGTGTATGGCTTCACTAACCAGGGAAGTCCAATTAGGTGGTGCAGTTAGCCCCAAAGTGGGGACTGCTGGTTTTTACCAGGGCACTAACTAGGGTATAAACACAGTTAATATGTTCTTAGGCATTAAGAGAATTATTCCCCAATTCTTGAATTCAGGTGCATAAACTCTTCTCAGGATCCTGAGTACAGTGCAAGATCTGAAATTCTTAGCTGTGTAGGAATGTTGCATTAACTGTTTAGAATTTTAAAGTAATTACAAATGATTGCTTTTTTCCAGAAGATTCTAGGAAATGGGTCCTTCAGTTAAAAGTATGAGAGGAGATCTCTACCATTTCCAGTTGGGATGGGAAGGGGAAGGTGCCTTGAATGTTGGGAAAAGTCCCTGAAGCAGACAGGAGACGCTGGCACTGTGTGTCCCAGTTTTGTTCTCTTTCTGTAATTGCCAGTGATCTTAAAAGCTTTTATCACTGGCAGTATTAAAATTTACATATTAACAGTGACAAAGATTAATTGATGAATTCCCTAGAAAGGGTACTTAATTCTTTTTTTTGCAGAGTATTAAAAATGTTTTTTTGTTTGTTTGTTTTCACATGCCACAGGACTTTCTGCTTTTGCTTGCTGCATGACTAAAATGACCTTGGTTAGTACCTGGCTCCAGCCCAGGATAAAATAAATACATCTAATCCCGGATAAAGAGTAACTTCTTCAACCTGTGGCTTCTTCATTTTGAACTTTCTCTTTAATGTGTGGTTTCCCCATCAGTTTATGTCCACATCTACTGTCTGCACACAAGGATGAATATGATGAGTTCTGCCCGTAGGGAACGTGGTCTCATGGGGTGGACAGCTGTGAACACAGCTAGGGAGGCTGCAAGGCTGAATACCTCTGGGCTCTGGTAGAAGCACAAGCAAAGTGCTGAGGGCTAGGGAGGGCTTTCTGGAGGAAGGGAAGCCCCAGAGTCAGTCATGGTTTTAGGAAGATAACTATGGAGGTTGAGAGAAGGATGAATTGCAGAGGTGCCAACTAATTTGAACATTATGCAGAAGAAAGTGGAAGGGTAGGGACAGATATGAAGGGCAGTGTGGAGGGAGGGACTTCATAACTATATAACTAATTGGAGATGGGATAGGAGGAAGGGATCATAAATAACTCCATGATTTCTGTCCTGGTTGACTTGAAGGATAGTGATCAGAAAGAGGAAAATTGTGGTGGGGTGATGGATGATGTGTTTGATTTTAGTCCTGTTTCCTGAGATATTGGTGGGACATCCATAGGGGATGTCCAGTTGAAAGTTGGAAATTATTGTCTGGAGCCTCAGAGATAGGTCATCAGGATCTTACCTACTGACATTTCACTCCCTAGGAGACCGAGATTGACCAGTGCCGAGGCTGCACACTGGCGGCTTTTTGGCTCAGTTAATCTGACAGGTGTTTTTCCTTTGGCCTGTACAGTGTGCTGGTAGTGGTGGTGGTGTGTGTATCTGAATTGGTTGTTCATGTTTGAAACCCCAGAGTTTACATGGTAGTAGGTTGGTGTGGCAGTGCTGGATGGCTATTTCTCCACGACAGCCATCTGTTGGAGCTGAGGAGCACCTGCCCTCTTTGGATGAGGCATGAGATCTTCAGCTGGATACAGGTCTTAGCTGACCTCATCATTCATTTACCTTCCCTTTTTGGCCTCTGTGGGCAGTAGAATTTTGGCCCCATGGTTCCAGGGACTGAGAATAATAAAGAAGATGAATGAGTGTGTAAGGTGTCAGTTGGGGGAACAGGAGCTGCAGACAGTGACTGTGGAGATAGAAGTATTTGGAGAAGCCAAGCAGGAGTTGAATTCTGAGAAGCCAGGGATGATCCAAGAGTCAATCTTTGCAGGATTTGAGTTGGAATTGGGCAGGGAGATTCAGCAGTGAGAAGTTTTATTGACCTTTGAGAGAGCAGTGTCATTGGAATGCAAGGGCAGGCACAGGTTCAGAATGAGTAGGAAATAGAACCATGGAAGGTTAGGAGATTCTTCCAGAAGTTAGATAGGATGATTCCTTAAGAGCTGAGGTTGGGAATTTTTAAACGAACAAAACTTGAACTTGTTTGTAGGCTGAGGCGAAGGTGTAATGGAGAAGGAAAGAGTTGAAATAAAAAGGGTAGGGGAGGCTTCCCTGGTGGCGCAGTGGTTGAGAGTCCGCCTGCCGATGCAGGGGACACGGGTTCGTGCCCCGGTCTGGGAAGATCCCACGTGCCGCGGAGCGGCTGGGCCCGTGAGCCATGGCCGCTGAGCCTGCGCATCCGGAGCCTGTGCTCTGCAATGGGAGAGGCCGCAACAGTGAGAGGCCCGCGTACCGCAAAAAAAAAAGAAAAAAAGGGTAGGGGGATTTAATAAGGGTAGCTCTGCAGACATCCAACAAGGATGAGAGTTGAAAGCGGCAGCGATGGGATGTGCCGTATAAAGGGGTAGGGACATTTTTCCTTGGAGGCAAAAAGATAGGAAATGGGGAGAAATTTTGAGAAGAAAACTTCTAGGAGGTCTCCTTTGAATCTCGGTGATTTGATATTAGAGCCCCCAGTAGATATTTACTGGTGCCAACAGCTGGCCAATTGGTGTGCGAAGAGTCCATTCTTTTTTAGTACTGTCCTGAAAGGGTCAAGAAGTCTACTGTGTGTTGGGCACTGTTCTAGGTGTACTTACGTCTGTATCCATATTTATTTGATTTGTGAGGGGAGGTGGGTGTTCTTATCACTGTTTCAGACAGGGAACTGAAGAGCAGGTTGCTTCCCTTTTTCTATTTGGTGCGGCCTGATCATATTTCTACCTGTTGATTGACTGACTGGACTGTAAGGGTGACATCTTTGCCCTGAGCTTCTACTTGGGTCAGACTTCTGCCTTTCCTCTCTGAGCACAGCCCAGTTTCCGTTAAGCAAAACCTACAGACCACCCTCGCCCTGCTAGAACCAGTGTGTGGAGCCAGGGGAGGCTGTGGAACTTGTCCAGTCCAGCCCCTCTTTATACAGCAGGAAGCCAAGGCCTTGGGGAGGTAATGTCCAGGTCTCAGAGCTGGTAAGAGGCAGAGTGGGGCTTCAGCCCACAACTGCTTTTCCAGCCATTGTCACACTGAACCGAGTTGCCTGCCTTCCACGTCAGATGGAGAGTGACTTAGGAGACAGGACCACATCTGGAGTTACACTTGGGCTCCTGGCTGACCCTCAGAGTCAATTTGACCTCATCCTTTATGGCTCCAGGTGTAAGTAGGATGACCTGAAGGGATATTCTGTTCTCTTGCGCTTCTCTTCCCCAAGAGAGCTGGAGGCTGCCTAGTTCCAGGAGTCATGTGGGCAAGAGTGCCCTGCATTCTTGCAGCCCTCACGTTTTCCAGAATCTGGCTTGGCCTTCTCCCCAGCTGCCCTTAACACTAGGCTAGACTGATTCATCTTGGTTCTGGCAATCCCAAATGCATATTTTAAGTTTGTGGGTGTGTGTAGCTTTAATATTTAATTGAAATGAGCTCAGCTCATCTTTAATGAATTTTCCCAGTAACTGCTTCTGCCCCACCTCATCCATGCT
This sequence comes from Aethalodelphis obliquidens, assembly GCF_003676395.1. Taxonomy (NCBI): domain Eukaryota; kingdom Metazoa; phylum Chordata; class Mammalia; order Artiodactyla; family Delphinidae; genus Aethalodelphis; species Aethalodelphis obliquidens. The sequence goes on from NW_020837951.1 coordinate 54,890,613, forward strand.
GAACATGTTCCTAGGCTTCATAGGTCATTGCTACCTCTGGTTAATTTTCTGATATGAGAATATTTAGTTGGGGCGCATTCTCTGCTGTAAAGCCTTGCTGGAGTATCGTTCTATTGACCCTTAGCATGTTAGAGTTGGTAGCAACTCGGAGACAAGCAGGCTGAGCTCCTTACCTTAGAGACAAGGAAATTTAGACAGTTGAGATTTTCTTGTTTGAGGCCACGCAGCTAACTGGAGACAGAGCCTGGGCCAGGATCAGGGCTTTTCCCTGCAGCCTCTGCTTGGGCCGCTTGTGCCCTCAGCGCCTCCTGCTATAGAGTCAGCCCCCGCAGGGCCGAGAAACATCTCTTGTTCCATTGGGAACAAGCAAGGGATTGCTGTTCTTTCGCACGTTGCCATTGATTTGAATGTCACCTTATCCTCTATGAGCAATCCACAAATGAACAAGAAGGGGTTTTGATTGAGGAAGAGGTAACAGTTACACTTGGCACTGTCTTGTCATCAACTGTGGATGCTGTCGTTGCACTTTGGGGTTTGTGTTGCTTCTTGCAGTTTGAGGCTGTCCTTCCCCCGAGGCCCTCACTGCCTTGTAGAATCACCACCTTTAAATACCTTTGTGGTGGGTGTCAGCAGGATTCTTAGGTAGGACTCTTAGGTTGAATAGTTCATTTGATTTGCTTTAGCCTCGAGTGCCACCAGCTCTAAACATTAAACAGTCATGTTGGAAAAAGAATACTAAAACAGGTGATTTTCTTGCATAGTGTTTATACCTATTAAGACTGAGCACAGGTCTCTGTTTTCTGTATGAGCCCAGCAGTTTCTTGGTGCTTTTTGCCTGATGCACGTGATGCTCATGATGACTCATAAGGTAGGTGTATGATATTGTAAATGTGGAAAAGGGGCCCACAGGAGCCAGTGGCTCATAAAGTCACAGTCTATACTCAGGAGCAGAGCCGGCCCACACCCTCAGTTGTAAGCCAGCCTCTTTTCTCTTTACTAGACTGCTTCATCTACCTGGAGGCTAAGCCTTCCCCTGCTTCGCGGGCTCTTTCTTCTTTCCATCTCTCAAGGTTTAACTAAGCTTTTTTTTTTCTGAAATAATTCTACAGGTTGATGTTCTTAAGGCAACAGCGCTCCCTCTATTGAAACAGTTTGGGATTGATGGTGAATCGTTTGAGTTAAAGGTAAGAATGTACAATTGTTAGTGGTATATATCAATGTGAAAGATTTTCTTACCAACTCATTGGAAGAGCTATATGCCTCACGTGTGTGTGGCACATTTGCAGTCGCCATTTATTAGAAGACCCACAGGATTCGTGAACCAAACATTGCAGACTTTGAGCTGAAAGGGACCCTTTAGTAATGACAGGAGTGGCCACCAGTTATACTGCACTATCTTCGTGGTAGGCGATGTTGTAAGCATTCTACATGTATTAACTCCTTGGCTCATAACGACTCAGCTAATAAGTAGTAGAGCCAGGATTCTGACCATGCTGCCTCTCTGATCTAGATCATTTATCTTAATTTGTGTCTGGAGCCTCCCAGCGTGAATGTCCCTGAGAATTTTTAGTACGTTACTTTCAAAACTTAGTCGAAGTAATTTAAGCATCTGTTTGTTTGCTATTTAAGGGAATTACATCAATCCAATGTGATAACACTGGATATCTTAAGCTGTTTAGCATCTCTATTTTTTAAAATGATGTTTTTAAACAAGGAAAATGACTTCATTTTTATTTAGTAATGTAGAGTTTTGATAGATCAGTTAATTCCAGAGAAGGAGAAAAGGGTTCCTGATGGTTAAGAAGTGGGATAAGCTGATGAACTAGGCCAGTCCCTCATTTTAAGGTTGAACAAACAGGTTCTGGTGGTGAAGTGGCCTGTCTGGCTTTGACTGGGCCATGCAGGCTCTGTGTCCACTGCTCTTTCCGACATACCACACGGTGTCCTTGCTTAGCACATGCCCCCGTGGAGCTAACATCAGGTGCTGTTCATCTTGAAGGGATTGACAAGTTGTGTATGAAAGAGCTTGCTGCTTTCTAATGGTGGTTTTCATTCTTGGTGTAAACCAGCCAGGTTGGGTGTCATCCACTCTACTGAACCCTCACCTCTTCTTTCTCACTTGGTGCAGATTGTGCGACGGGGAATGCTCCCTGGAGGAGGAGGCGAAGTGTTTTTCTCATGTCCTGTAAGGAAGGTCCTGAAGCCCATTCAGCTCACAGATCCAGGAAAGATCAAACGTATCAGAGGAATGGCGTATCCTTTGCATTTGCTTCAGATTTCTTATTTTTTTCTTGCCTCCCTAAGATAAGAGTAACTCATAACAATTTACTTCTTCCCAGGGTTATTTACATTTTAGACAACAATCTTGGAAAAGTCTTAATAATTAATTTATAATTATTGGCTGAGATAGGATATTTTATTACCTGCCTCACCATAACTAGATTGACTGATTGATTCATTTATTTTTTCAGTTAACACTTAAGCAAACAGCTCTAGTGTATGTGACACTATCCTGAGGGCTTCGATTTGGGGGCCACCAATGCGTCGCAGTTCCTCCCTCAGAAGAGCTCATCGTCTGGTGAAGGAAACAAATATACAAACACATAATTCTGCTATAATGTGTAAAGTGATATAGATGATGTGCAGTGGGTTGGGGGAGCTAAGAGTAAAGAGTAGCAAATTTGTCTGGAAGATGTGGGAGGAATGAATAATAATGAATAACATCTGCCATTTATTAAGTGCTTACTCTTAAGCACTTAACAATGGACATGTAGGTTGCTTTCATGCCTTGGCTATTGTGAATAATGCTGAAAGGGTATAGAAATATGTGTATATTTCTTTGAGATCCTGATTTCAATTCCTTTAGATAATACATCCAGAAGTGGGATTGCTGGATCAAATGGTTAGTTCTATCTTTAATTTCTCAAGGAATCGCCATACTGTTTTCCATAGTGGCTACACTAACCTATATTCCCACTAACAGTATACAAGGATTCCCTTTTCTCACCAACACCTGTTATTTATTTATTTATTTTTTGATAATAGCCATCCTAATGGGGTGAGGTGATATCTCAGTATGGTTTTGATTTGTAGTTCCCTGGTGATTAGTGATTGTTGAGTACCTTTCCATGTTCCTGTTGGCCATTTGTATGTCTTTTTGGGAGAAATGTCTATTCAGATCTTTTGCCCATTTTTAAATTGGGTTGTTTGTTTATTTTGCTACTAAGTTGTATGAGTGTCTTATATTTGGGTATTAATCATATATATGAATTTCAGACATTTTCTCTCATTACATAGGTTGCCTTTTCACTTTGTTGTTTCTTTTGCCTGTGTTTTGGTATTCAAGAAATCATTGCCAAAGCTAAAAATCTTCCCCACTATGTTTTCTTCTAGTTTTACAGTTTCAAGTCTTATGTTTGTCTTTAGTCCATTTTGAGTCCATCTTTGTATGTGGTGTAAGATGAGTCCAGTTTCATTCTTTTGCATGTAGGTATCCAGTTTTCCCTACACTGTTTATTGAAGAGAATATCCTTTCCCCATTGTGTATTCTTGTCATCCTAGTTGAAGATCAGGTGACCAGATATGCGTAGGTTTATTTCTGGGCTCTGTTCTGTTCTATTTGTCTATATGTCTGTTTTTATGCCAATGACATGCTGTTTTGATTTTTGTAGCTTTGTAATATATTTTGAAATCAGAACCTGTGATGCCTCCAGCTTTATTCTTCTTGCTCAAAATTGCTTTGGCTATTTGGAGTCCTTTTTGGTTTCTTGTAAATTTTAGGATTGTTTTTTCTATTTTTATTAAAAAGAACATTGGGATTTTGATAGGGATTGCATTGAATCTGCAGATTGCTTTGGAAAATATGGACATTTTAACAATAATTCTTCCAACCCATGAACATGGACTGTCTTTCCATTTAAAAAGTCTTAAAATGTCTTTCATCAGTGTTTTATAGTTTTCAGTGTATAAGTCTTTAGCTTCCTTGGTGAAGTTTATTCCTAAGTGTTTAGATTCTTTTTTTTTTTTTTTTTAAGGGACACAGCACATTTATTTATTTATTTATTTATTTATTTTTGTTGCGATATGCGGGCTTCTCACTGTTGTGGCCTCTCCCGTTGCGGAGCACAGGCTCCGGACGCTCAGGCTCAGCGGCCATGGCTCACAGGCCCAGCCGCTCCGTGGCATATGGGATCTTCCCGGACCGGGGCACGAACCCGCGTCCCCTGCGTTGGCAGGCGGACTCTCAACCACTGCGCCACCAGGGAAGCCCTAGGTTCTTTTTAATGCTATTGTAAATAGGATTGTTTCCTTGATTGTCTTTGCAGGTAGTTTGTTGTTAGTGTGTAGAAATGCAACTGATTTTTGTATGTTGATTTTGTATCCTGCAACTTTATTGAATTCATTTATTAGTTCTAATAATTTTTCTTTTTTTTTTTTTGATCCATTCTTTAGGGTTTCTACATATAAGATAATGTCATCTGCAAACAGATAATTTTACTTTTTCCTTTCCAGTTCAGATGCCTTTTCTTTCTTTTTCTTGCCAAATTACTCTGGCTAGGACTTCTAGTACTATGTTGAGTAGGAGTGGCAAGAGTGGGAATCCTTGCTTTGTTCTAAATCTTATAGGAAAAACTTTCAGTTTTTCACCATTAAAGATGATGTTAGCTTTGGGCTTTTCATATATGGTCTTTATTGTGTTGAGGTAAGTTTCTTCCATGCTTAATTTGTTGAGAGTTTTTTTTTTTTTTTTTTTTTTTTGCGGTATGCAGGCCTCTCACTGCTGTGGCCTTTCCCGTTGCGGAGCACAGGCTCCAGACGCGCAGGCCCAGCACCATGGCTCACGCGCCCAGCTGCTCCGCGGCATGTGGGATCCTCCCGGACCGGGGCACGAACCCGCGTCCCCTGCATCGGCAGGTGGACCCTCAACCACTGCGCCACCAGGGAAGCCCCTGTTGAGAGTTTTTATCATGAAAGAATGTTAAATTTTGTCAAATGCTTTTTCTGCAACTATTGAGACAATGATGTAATTCTTATCCTTCATTCTGTTAATGTGGTGTATCACATTGATTGATTTGCATTTGTTGAACCATTCTTGCATCCCAGGGATAAGTGCCAGTCTATCATGTTGTATGATCCTTTTAATGTGCTGTTGAATTCAGTTTGATAATATTTGTTGAGGTTTTTTGCATCCATGTTCATCAGAGATGTTGGCCTATAGTTTTCTTTTCTTGTATTGTCTTTGTCTGGCTTTGGTGATGCTGGTTTTGCAAAATGAGTTTGGAAGTTTTTCCTGTTTGATTTTTTAGAAGTTGAAGGATTGATGTTAATTCTTCTTTAAATGTTTGGCAGAATTCACCAGTGGATTCATCTGCTGAAGCCATCTGGTTCTGGGCTTTTCTTTGTTGGGAAGTTTTTGATTACTGATTTAGTCTCCTTACATGTAATTGGTCTGTTCAGGCTCTGTGTTCTTGATTCAGACTTGATAGGTATTAGGTTTATTCATTTCTTCTAGGTTGTCCAATTTGTTGGCATGTAATCATTCATAATAGTCTCTTGTGATCTTTTTCAATTTCTGTGGCATCAGTTGTAATGTTTCCTTTCATTTCTGATTTTACTTATTTGAGTCTTCTCTTAGTCTAGCTAAAGATTTGTCAGTTTTGTTTATCTTTACAAAAAATCAGCTGTTTTGTTGATTTTTTTCCTATCATTTTTCTGTTTTATTTATATCTACTCTGATCTTCTGCTAACTTTGAATGTGGTTTCTTCTTTTTCTAGTGTAAAGTTAGGCTGTTTATTTGAGATCTTTCTTCTTTTGTAGAAAGAATGTAAGCACTTATCACTATAAAATTCCTTCTTAGTATTCCTTTTGTTGCATTCATAAATTTTGGTTTGTTCTGTTTTCATTTGTCTCAAGATATGTTCTAATTTCCCTTTTTGATTTCTTTGACCCAATATTTGTTCAGAAGCATGTTTCTAATTTTCATGTATTTGAATTTTCCCATTTTCTTGCTGTTATTGATATCTAGTTTCATTCCATTGTGGTTAGAAAAGATACTTGTGGTGATTTCACCCTTCTTAAGTTTATTGAGACTTTGTTCAATGACCTACCATGTGATCCTGGAGAATGTTCCACGTGTGCTTGAGAAGAATGTGTATTCTGCTACTGGTGGCTGGATGTTCTGTATATGTCTGTTGGTTCTCTTTGGTTTATAGTGTTCAAGTCTGCTGTTTCCTTACTGATTTTCTTTCTGGTTGTTCTATCCATTATTGAAAGTGGGGTACTGAAGTCTCTTATTATTATTGCATTGCTGTCTATTTCTCCATTCAGATTTGTGGATGTTTGCTTTATATATTTAGGTGGTCTGATGTTGAGTGCATGTATTTATATAACTGTTATATCTTCTGGTTCAATTGACCCTTTTACTGTTATATAATAACCTTTGTCTCTAGTGACTTTGAAGTCTTTTTTGGCTTAAAGTCTATTTTGTTTGATATAACTATAGTCACCCTTGCTCTTCTTTGGTTACCATTTGCATGGAATATCTTTTTCTGTGCCTTCACTTTCAGCCTATTTATGTCCTTATATCAAAAGTGAGTCTCTTGTGGACAGCATGTAGTTGGGTCTTGTTTTATCCATTCAGCCACTCTATGTCTTTTGATTGTGGAGTTTAATACATTTATATTTTATATACTTTATTCTTAAGCCTCAAAGTGAGTTTGAATTCTCTTACATCCTGTTTTGTAGATGGGGAAACTGAGGCTTCAAAAGGAATTTGCTCCCACGTCACATTGCTAGTAATGGTAGAGCTGGGATTTGAACCCTGTCCCTGTTAAAAGCCCAGGCTTTTAACCTCTGCTTTTTCCTATAGAGAGGACAGGGCATTTGGACTGAGCCTTGAAGAATAAAGGCTTGTAAAATGGGGCAAAGAAGGCGGAGTTCTTCAGGCAGAAATGTGGGCCTGTGTGGAGGGAGCAGTGCACATTGGTTCTGGGGAGTGGCAGGCAACGTGGTGTGACCTGAATGCAGGTCGGTCAAGGGTGTTTGGTAGTAGAAGATGGGACAAAAAGTTGGGGCAGGAGCCTGTAAAGGTGGGAGGCTGTGCCGAGGAGTCGACCTTCATTCAGAGTCAGTAATTTTCTTTTGGAGAGAGAATTTGCACATCAAGCAGATAACTCTGGTGGTACTGAAAGAACTTTTGGCTATTTTTGGCTCGTTGTAGAAATTTTGGTAGGTGCAAGTTAAAAAAAACAAACAAACAAACAAAAAACCATCTACTCACCTGATGGCGATCACTTAGAGGCAAAGATAGTGGGGAATTATCATGCCCTAAAGAGAGCCGGTGAGGGTAGGGGCTGGGGGACAGGTGAGGGCTGCTAGTTTATGGAGGTCCTAGAGGCAGGATGGATAGGATGCAGCGATCACCTGGGTCTGTGCTAGAGGAACAGGGAATCCTTGAGTGTGACTTTGATGTTTCTCACTTATGCACCTGAATAGACATATTTTGTTCAGATAGAAGCTACAAATGTTTGGAGTGGGGTGTGGCCGTGTGGGTGGCGGTGAAGATAAGTTTAGTTTTATTCATGTTGGGTTTGGTGGTCCCAGGTAGGTAAGTGGATAAGTCTAGAAAGGACTTATTAGAAGTTAGGAATGTAGAACTGTAACTGAGGGGCCAGGAGAGCTAGAAATGAAAGATTTGGAGTCAGGTACCATGTAGAAGGCAGGGAGGAGGGTGGAACCGTGAGAGGTCACTAAGACTTGAAAGCAAAAGCAAAGTAAGTGCTCCCAGGAAGGAAGACTAGGGAAAATCAGAGAGTTGAGAGGAGAATAAGGAAATCAAATAACTATATTTCATTTTAAAAAAATACATAAAAATAAAAAAAATTTTTTTAAACTACACTGAGGTACCATCTCTCACTAATCAGACTGGTAAAAAACTGAAGTTTGACATCCTATTCTGTTGAAAGGCTGGTGGGAAGGTGAGACAGTATAACCCCTATGGTTAAGAATTTGACAATATCTAGCAAAATTCCCAGAAATCAAGGAAGCTGTCAAAGGCTACTAGAGTCATGTCAACTAGACACAGAAGCCAACTTGAAGAGGCTCCTACTAGCCAAAGGTGGGACAATCCAACCACCAGTAGGAACAATTACAGTTGATCGAAACACATTAAATAAGTTTACATCCACAAATTTATTATGATACTTAAAAAAAATAAACCTTTATTCATCCCGCTTGGAAATCAGCTCATTCTTTTGAAAATTGGTAGAGACAAGCATTTATTCTGCTTTTCCTGTACAGACTGATGAAGGGAAGTTGGTGAGGGAAAGTCTGTGTTTAGCAGGGATGTTAACTCTTTGTTTATGAATAAATTGCAAATCGTTTTTTTCTAAAAAGAGGTAAAAAAGAAAATGTAGCTTCTTGGAAGCCCACCCAGGTCAGCGCCTTAGAAGGGCTCAGAGGAGTCAGCATTAGGATGGGGGGCAAGCTGAGGGACTCACAGCAGGCTGCCACTGATACCCCTGGGAGCTCTTCCCAGAGGGTGGTAGAGGCAGAGGCCAGATAACCAGTTCTCGGTTGCAGAGTGATGGAGGGAAATGGTGAAGAGCAGAGGCCACTCTTTCAAGAACCTTGACAAGAAAGAGAATAGAAGGAAAGATAAGGTGGTGACTTGAGGAAGAGAATTGAGAAGATTCCCTTCCTTTTTAACAAAAAGATTGGTGATGATTTGAGTATTTTTGTAGCTTGGGTAAAGTAGATTTATATATGAGAGAGGGAGACTGATAAAGCAAGGTAACAAGGTGATGAAAGCACAGGTACTAGAGTCACACAGATGTGGATTCTAACTGGCTTTGCCACTCACTGGTGGAGATGTTTGGCCCCAAGCCTTGGTTGACACATTTATCATTGGGCCCGCTTATGACTACTGTATGGGGCTGTAAAGAAGGTTAAATGAGGTAATAGATGTATGATACAAGACACTGGGGTGGTATATAAGTAAGTGTTTGGTAAGTTGTGGCTGCTGTTATTTTTATTATTCTTTGAGAGGGGATGGATTGAAAATGGCAGATATATGGTAAGGATGGAGCAGTCTGACGATGATTGGAAGCCAGTGGGAGGAGTTTTCAATTTTACTGAGTTAGGGTGGGTTCTAGGATAAGGGGATCAGCACGGGTATGATAAGGGAATGTAACAGGGGTGGTAAAGATGTGCCGTCACAGTGGCATAGGGGCCACTATTGGGGGTGGGGTGCCCATAGGGACATAGTAACTAAAGATAAGAAAAAGGCTGTGGGACTTCAATAAGGGCTCAGCTGAAGCGAAATGTTATCATGGTGCCAGCTGCATGGCCGTGGGTCCAGCAGCAGTTGGCAGCCTAGAAGGAGAAGTAGAGGAGGCAAGAGGGCCATTTTCATCCAGGGCTGGGTGTGGATTGACAGGGTGAGTGGGTTATGCAGAAGGACGGGTTAGAGGGCGTATTGGTGAGCGTGGCATTGGAGTGACAGGTGCGCTCCTAACTGAGTAATGCAGCAGGGGCTCGCCAGCCTGGAGAAAGCACTTGGTCATGGGTTTGGAATCCTTAGCAGGTTTAATGGAAGTAGATATGTGTGCTGTGTAGAAGAACAAGAAATTATGTTTAGGGAACTGTGTTTTGGGGTTTCAGATATTAAGAGTGGTAGAATTCTAGGTGCCAACAAGATCTGGGTGAGGGCAAGTGTTAGAGGCGGGGTGGGGTGGGGGCTGGATGGGGTTGGGTGTGGCTTTCCTGGTGGGAATTTGACACAGTGGGGTGAACCAGGATGTATGCTTCTTGGGGTGATAGGGGCTTAAAGTCAAGTTTTGTATTTCTCAGGAGGTTTTGGGGTGGTCCTTCTTGGAGGAAAAGAAGTATGGAGTGGACTAACTTTTCAGAGGCCTTGAGTAGATTGAACAGTGAGTGGTGAGGGCACGGTATGGGGGCATGGCATAGCCACAGGGCAGAGAGAGCCATTGATGAGATAAAAGATCAAACTTGGGGTGCTACCTGAAGTTCTTTGTAGGCATCATCAAGAACAGAGGAATTTATAACAAAGCTTCTTCCATGGATTATGGATGAAGACCTGTGTATATGAGGAGAGAATGGGGGAGAAATGGCTCCTGTCCTGGGGAGCCCCCAGGTTGATGGATACTTCCATTGATGACCCAAGGTGATGTTCAACTCTCAAGTTCTCCGATTCAGAGGAGGTAGAAACAGGTTATAGAGAAATGGAAATGTGATGTGAGTAGGTGGGTTTTTTTTTGTTTTTAATATGCCTATTCTGCTTGACCCATGTCAGTTACTTATAGCTCAACCTCATTCTCATTAACATTGTATTTCACTATGTAAAGAATTCCAAATTAAACCCTGTTGATGGCCATTGGGGTGTCTTCTGTTTTTCACTGTTGCCAAAAATGCTGTGGTTAATGGGTTAATAGCCTTGTACACGGAGTTCCTACACACTCTCAGGACTATTTCAGTTTGTTTTTTCTCTTTTGAGGTTTGTTTCCTCAATGCTATGTTGTGGCAGTGAACTCTGCTTGGAATCCATTCTCTCTAGTTTGGAAATGTGATTTCCAGCATGTGTTCTGTTTGTTTACCACAGTCCTGTGGTAACAACATGGGTTTCACAGAGGCAGTTACAGTGGGATCCCACCTGTACTCGCTATACTGGGTGCAAAAGCCTTGTGAGAGTTTTGAAGCCTTTGATGAAGACGGCGGGAAACGGGGTTGTACAGTGTTTTACATAAAAGCTGAAAGAGCTGTTGTGCCCCGGGCACCTGGGGTGGCAACATTGTTCCTCCCCGGCTTCTCTCTCGTGTTCTTCGAGCCTTCCCTGTGTAGACTCTGAGCCAGAAGGATGCCAGTGAGGTCCCAAGCCCCTCACCTTCCTTGAGGCTGGGGGTAGGACACCTGAACGCTGCCCGATACAGCCCCGACTCTAGAGCCTTCCTCTGAACTCCCCAGAAGAGTTGACACAGCGCCCTTGCCCAGATCCCTGTCTACAAACCAAACGTTCCAGCCACTGGTCTGCATAGCTGCCTATTTCTCGAACACCTCAAAGGAATGTGGGTTTGAATTGAGATCACCTTCTTGGCCAGCTTTGGAGCCTGGGAAAAAAAAGCTGCCTTTGGAAAAAGCTTTAGCTGGTTTTGTGGTTTGTTACTTGCAAGGCCGGTTAATGGTTGGGCTGAGCTTGGAGGTTGTATTCCCCATAGGAGGGCTCAAGCTGGGAGCCCTGGGAGCTGGGAGAACTAGCGCCGCTCTCCGGTGTGTGTTTGTGGTTTTAACTGGGCTCCCCGCTGCCCCCTTCCAACCCCCACCCCAACCCCCCAGCCCACCCACCGCAGCAGAGTGCATCTCTCTGACTAATTGGCCAGGGATTGGGAGGGAGCTGGTGTTCCTGCCAGCAGCTGTGACTGGACAGTGCAGTTGCCTTTTATTTACTGCCACCCACTCTCATTCTCCCCCTGCCTGAGAGAGAAAGGAACACTGTGTTTTAGTTTTGTGATGCTGTCCCAGTAGCTCATGACTGGGTACATAAGAGTTAAGTGAAGAAGCTAGAGTAGAGGCAGAAGAGGGGCGTGAGGTAGAATTTGTTGGACAATCTGGTTTCTTTTCTCTAACTATAGGGAAGATACTTAGAGAATCAGTCTCTTTCTTTGTACACACACACACACACACACACACACACACACACACACACACACACA
>NW_020837951.1:54902349-54985500 GCF_003676395.1 Aethalodelphis obliquidens
CACACACACACACACACACACACACACACACACACACACACACACACCCCTTAGCTTTCTCCGACTTGTAACACCAGGGAGGGTGAAGGGCAGGAGTTCCATGTGGGCTGTAGCCATGAACTTGTGTTTCTTGGATATGAGTTCTCAGTGTGGTACTCATAAATGGCCTTCAGGACATTCACCATGCCCCAAAATTGTCTTCAAAATTATGTGTTCACGTGTTTCTTGAGAGAGGGTTCATAGCTTTCATTAGATTCTCAGAGAGGTCTCTTACTCCTGAGAGGAAAGAACCTCTGCTTTGGGATTTGAATCTTGGACTACCAGTAGGAAAAGCAATAGTTGACATCCACTGGGCTCCGACCACACACCAGGCACCGCTGAGCACTTTACGCGCATTACTTCATTTGAGCCTCCAGACCCTGTGAGGAGAGTATTATGATTATCCTTTTCTTACTGATGAAGAGGTAGAGGCACCAAGAATAGCACATTAGTCCCAGAATGATGCAGTTTGCTGGAGCTGACACTTAACACAGATAATCTGATTCTAGAACCCTTAGCCAATCATGGTAGGGCCTCCACACCAAGCCAGATAGCTCCATAATGACTCTGGGAGGCAGCCGGCTTTAAAGTCCCTTTCCTTCTTTACTCCACTGCCTGAATTCTAGTATATGCTTCCACTGGCCCTCATTAGCACTGTTGTTAGCCATCTGGTTTCCACATCCCTGGAAGGGTGGGGGAAGAAGGTTGTCTCTGGGAATTCGGATCTGTTTAATTTTGAATCTTAGTTCCGTGACCCAGCTGTCCTAAGTGTGAGCCCTGGAACCAGGAATATGTGGCCCTTGCCTCAGGGTTACCATGAGCATAAAATAAGATGATCATGTACCTGAAAGAACTTTGGAAGACATGAATGCTGTGGGCTTATGTGTCAGGATAACGACATCTGTATTTTCCCACACAGGGTGGGCAGCTTCAGACCTCAGAAGGATAGCACCCTCCTGGTCCAAAGGGTATGAGACCTGGGACTGTTTGTCTAAGCTGCCTGTGGTCAAAAGTACATTCTGGACAGAAGAGGTGGTGATGTAACTGGGCTCTGTGTGTGTATTGAAAAATCCCTCTTTGCTCTTTCCTCATTTCGGGTTTGTCCTTTGAGTCAAGTCAAATATTTATCGAGCATTTCTGAGTACAAAAGTAGTGTATTAGAGACTTGTGAGGGATACAGAAGTAGAGCCCCTTTCCTTATGGAGTGTGCGGTCTCATCGAAGAGCAAGGACAGCATGAGTGTATACGAAGGGAGACGTGTGGTAAGTTCAAGTGCAGGCCACAGTTGGTGCTGCCCGGAGGATTTCAGGAGAGGGGGGAACTCTGGGTTGAAGAATGAAGGCAGGCAGATCAGGCCGAAGGCTTTGAACACTTTGGTTGGTGGAGCTGGGGGTGGTGGTGTCGGTTTGGGGATGAACACCGAGCAGACTAGGGGGTCCAATCTCAAGATCTGGGAGGGCCCGGAGTTACTGGGAGATTCTCCCTAGCATGAGGAAGCTGGATCTTTTGTGGATGTTCAGGATGGGTCAGAAAGGGGAGCCAGATGCCAGTCAAATTCTTTGCTCAGTCTCTGAGCATATTGCTTCTGCAGCTCAAATGAAAATTAAATGTGTTATTGACAGGAATTTTCGAACAGTTGGGCGAGGCTGGGCAGACTACACACCTTATTTTCCCTGTTGGACTTGCTGCATGGGGTTTGGGTCAGAGTAGTGGGAAGATCACATGTTGTTACTTCTCTGTTTTTGGTAGCCCCTCGTCCCACATACACAGCTGCCCCTTGACCGTACAGTGAACATCGGAAGTGCTTAGTACATACTTACTTTTTATTTGGTAGGTGGAATTGGGGAGAGCCAGTCTCTGTAACAAAGTCTAATTTTAGGTAATAGTTTCCACTTTCTCAAGCACCAACCTTTTCATTTGAGTTGCTAATATCTTTCTCCTTTCCTTTCTGAGGGTGCCCTGTTGTAAAAGTGCTAATTACTAATATTCTGACCACAGGGTAGCAGTTGTGAGGAGCCTGTATCATCCATAAATAGAATCATCAACACTTAAGTAACTGAAAGTAGGCTCTTAAGTTAAACACAAAAACCTGTTTATACCTTTATAAACAGCCCCACTATGCTCTTTCACTAATGTTTTTCTGCCTTTCCTGTCAGCCTACCAGGGGGTGGATTGGGACACACAGGGGCCCAGGTCAGTCCGAGTGTGGTGTCTGTTCTGGCCTTAGGTTCCTAAGAGAAAGACTCAATGGTTACAACAGTGGGGATGGTCAGAGAATACTTCAGAGGGAGCCTGGCTCATGCCCTACAGGGGGGCAATTGCCTTTACTTGTTCCAAAATTGAGGTGAACCATTTCTAGGGGAGGAGGGATGGGTAGGCAGTCTAGAGCAGGGTTGACAGCTTTTATTTTATACTTTCCAAGTGTCTATATTGTTTAGATGTTTTTCACCGAGGGCTTTTTATAACAATACAAAAAATTATATAACAATACAATAATAATAAATAAAAAGAATAATGTAAAAATTAAGTTATGATACTACAAAGTTAAGTAATTAAATACAGGTGGAGAATAGAATGGATTAGAAGTCCCAGTTTGTTATGACAGTTCTATAAATATTCGCTAGCTTTATGACTGACTTTTCTCTGTTGTGGAGTCCAAGCAGAATGACACCCTTAACTCCAGGCTGCAGGTATTCGGTACGCGTATCACCTCAGATGGCAAACAGGATTGTGGATTCTGCAAGGAGCATCCTCAACAAGTTTATACCCGATATCTATATTTACACAGACCACATGAAAGGAGTCAACTCTGGGAGGTAAGTGTCTGTGCGTTTTTGGAGCCTAATCCCCTAGCCACCCTAGCCTTTGTCATACTCCTGGTCTGATTGAAGCTAAAGTTGCCAGCTCTGAGGTTGGGCAGCCAGAGGAAGAATGATTCACAGTTTTTTTCCTTCCAACTTACCACCATTGTCAGCAACAGGCATCTTTTGAGCACCTATCACATGGAAAGCGTCACGGTGCCCAGTGCTGGGTGATGAGGGGTTGAGACGCCAGCCTAGGGGAATTAAAGCCCAGCTACTAATAAACAGTGCCGCAAGCTTTAAATCCCATCTGTCCTCTGTTCCCACAAAAAATTAAAGTAAACAAGTTCTTCCATCCTGTGTGAATAACAGTTTAGGGGAAAAAATCCTTTGTTGGTTTAAGTGCCAGTCGGCTTCTCTCTCCATCAAGGGGAAAAACACCCCTAGAGCCAAAGAAAGTTGTTATTGCAGATTTGAGTTTGGTTTAGTTAGAGCCTTTGCAGAAGACCTTACTTTAGAAAATAAAAAGTTAATGATGATCTGTGTAATGAAAATATCTGTTTTAGGCTTTGGTTGTATATTTAGAAACCAGCGAGTTAGGGAAGCAATTAAAACCTAATTTTTTATTATGAAAATGTTAAGTATACAGAAACGTTGAAAGGATAATACAGCGAACACTTGTATATTCCTACTACTTGTAGTTAACAATGAATATTTTGCCAAATTTGCTTTCCTTGTGTGTGGGTTTTCTTTGTTTTTGCCTAACCATTTCGACGTGAATGACAATATCTTTACACTTTGAATCTGAAGTTTTCAGGTTGTGTCTTCTAAAAATAAGAACATCAGAGACTGACTGTTGTGGGATAAAAAATCAGTTTTTTCCTAAGTTGTACCACAGCTCATCCTTTTTCATAGCTCTTCTGTCTGAACTTTCTTTAACTTCAGGAAAAGAAGGAAAAAGAGGGTAAAGGAGGGGTGAGTGTGTTATGGGATCTCAGACCTTCATGAAGCCCAAGGGAAAGATGCAGGTGACTCTTCAGAAATGCAGCGGTGGCTCATAGTCCAGAGCAACAGAGGTGGTGATGTCAGAGGTTAGAGTTGGGAAATGGTTTGTGTGCAGAGCTGGCCCTTTTTCTGGGAGTTGGAAACGTCAGTGATGGTCCCAAACCTTTGGTGTATTGCTCAAATACCATCAGTGTTTTCCTCATTCATAATGTGGGAGTGATAACAACTGCATCCCTAGGTTACTGTAAAGATGAAAAGGTCACATATGTAAGCCACCAGTGCAATGCCTGGCACATAGTAGGTGCAGCAGAAATGGTAGCTGCTAATGCCGTTATTTCCTTTCTCTTCTCTTCTTGGCCACAGGCCTGGAACTATGTGTCAGCTGTTTTCTGGGGAGAGGGGATTACGAGGGATGGGGGAGGATAGGTAGCGGTAGCAGCTGTCTGAATGGCCTGACTCGATAGTGCCTTGTCGTCCGGCCTCTCACTCTACACAGAAGCAGAGCAGACCTGAAGGCCATGCTGCCTCCAGCTAGAGTGTGGCTTTTTATAATGCCATCGACTCAGCGGACCCTAGTGCTGGTCAAGGCGCATACTTGCTAATAATGAGTAGGAAGCTCACACGTGGATGGAGATGTGGGCATAATGTAGCCTTGTGTTATCAACTCCAAGCTCCACTTTAAAATTTACCTCTAAAACCAATGCATGGTGTTAAGTTTGTGTTCCGTTTTCTAAATCTCAAGCTACAGTTGACTAACGGTGATCTTCATTCTCCATTATGAAATTATAAAGTCATGGGTAGGTATTCTCTTCTAATTCAGTGAAGTATCCACGTAAGTTAGGCTTATTGAAGTCTGGGAGTGAGAGTTACGTGTGGCCATGGCTTGGAACCTTGGTGGCCAGCAATTTTCGGTGGGCTGTGCCAGCTCTTTGTCCAGTGCACATTTGTCCAGTGTGGTCCCATTTTGATTCTCACAGTCATCTCTCAGTCATGAAAAATCTAGTCCCTCACCAGTTGGAAAGTTTTGGAGGCTGTCATTTGCAAACTGTACCAATGTGCATCTTCAGTGAGGTCACTGGTGATCAACTACATTGTCAGCATAACTTGAAATAGGCCTGATAAAACACATACCCCAAATTGGTGGGCGGGGTGGGGATTGGTGTAGAGTACATAGAGCTTAATATGTTATTGTGTTGTTTTCTGTAAAACAAATACAATATCAAATGGAACGGTCTTGATTAAATATGAAGTTCATTGCAATAAGTACACACGCCTCAAAAATTTCACATGCATGGAAAAGTTTAGAAGTTCTTAGGAAATGCGTGTAAGTGGGTTAGAGCAGTGATGGTGGCTTATCTCCCTGCATTTTCTCCTCTTTATTTTGGCATGCCACAGCCTCTACTGATGAGCTGGGTGCCCAATCCCTCCTCCTGGTCAAGTGACTCATCAGCAACTTGAGATTGTGCTTTAAATGTCCCATGATGATGCTTGGTGGTACGGTGTTAGATTGTAAGTGTGACTCAGAGTGCCCTGGAACCGGCATTCTCACTGCACCCTCTTGCCTTGGCAGGTGTTATTAATCCTTGGCTACATAGACAATCACTTTTTTTTAAAAGAAATTAAGGACTGACCAGTATAGTTCCTCCCTATTGTGAGCTCATATATAGTACATTTGAAACATAAATTTTATGCGTCGTTTTTCTGAAACAAATACTTTGGCTGGTTTTGTGCTAGATGCATAGAAAGTGCTTCATGAATATGTATGTTGGATTGTGTTAAAGGAGGCTTTATTAAAGCTGTGTTGTGCTTGCATGTGGAGTGTACTGCTGGAAAGTAGGTACAGTCGACCCTGGAACAACGCTAGGGTTAGGTGTGCTGACCTTCCCCGCAGTCAGAGGCCTGCGTGGGACTTAATGCCGTTGACCCTCCACATCCTCGGATTCAACCAACTTAGGATCACGCAGTGCTGTAGAACGTATTTAGTGAAAAAAGTCTATAAGTGGACCTGTGCCGTTCAGACCCGTGTTGTTCAAGGGTCAGCTGTGTGTGTTTAAGAGGCACCGCGCAAGGTAGACGTGAGGTGTCAAATCTGGAAATTTTGTGGACAGATGCTTATTTTTATTGTTTGTGGACTGATTTTGTTTTGCACCCAACTGGTTTTCACTAAGCCTCCTGAGAGCAGGGACTCCTGTGCTTACCATGGCGCCCCAGTTCCCGGGTCTGTGGAAGCTTTCCCCCAAATGTTTGTTGGATGTACACGTACGTGAGTCATTTGTGGTCCTGGAGAGGTGTGGCTGTTAAGGTCTGGCTGTTGGTGGTTGAAACACACAGGCGAGAGCATGGTGCTGGCTTGTTGATCATATTAAGTGAATTCTGAGTTAGAGATGTCCCTTGGGGACAAAAACATAAAAGTGTGCCTTCTCTAGGCCCTTTCTCCTCGTGTGGTATTTCTCATCACGGGGGAACAGCCTGCTGTCTCTCAAGGAGAGCTATAATCAGATGGTCTCCAGGCTGCTTGTACTTCTGGGCTGGTTGTGACTGAGGGCTGAGCGAGTGCCGTGGTGGAGAACTTGCGAGGGCTTTGGAGTCTGGAAGATCTGTGTTTGAAGTGCATCTCAGTCTCTTTCTAGCTGTATGGACTTGGTGCAGGTCGCTTGATTTGTCCATTTCCTCAGTTGTAAGGTGGGGATGGTATTATTTACTCTGCAGAATAGTGTGGAGCCCCTACCTCAGAAACTAGGGCCTCTATATGTTGACTGTTACAAACTCTCACAGCAGGATGTTTTACAATGTAGTGAGTGGGGAAAGGTAAGGGAGAGCTAGGGGAAGGGAGGGCTGAAAAGAAAAGCAATGCAAAATTTGCATCACCTTTGGTTCTGTCACGTGTGTGCCCTCACTGTGTCATGTATATGTCCAGTGTGAGCTGGGAGGGACTCTAATAAGACCTGATGTGACCAGACAGAATGCCATCAAAAAGATGTTTGTCTTCTCTTTTTACTGGTGAATGTGAACCCCACTTCGTGTGCTACTCAGTGTCTGTGCCTTTGAATCCTCAGGTCTCCGGGCTTTGGACTGTGGCTGGTCGCTGAGACCACCAATGGCACCTTCCTCAGCGCTGAACTTGTCTCCAACCACCAGGGCCAGGGGGCAGCGGTGCTTCCCGAGGACCTCGGCAGGAACTGTGCCAAGCTGCTCCTCGAAGAAATCCATAGGGTATGTCCTCTGCTTCTGCAGGTCCGGGAGAGGAGCCATCAGGAAGCAGTTCTTTGTCTGTCACTTTTATTCGTTAGCAACTTTCTTCCTCTTTTAAGGGCTTCAGTCAAGGAGTTAGCCTCTTCCTACCCTTTAGACAGTTTAGCATTAACTAGCTTAATGGATTGGCTAAACTAGTCAGTGAGCAGAGGCCCAGCCCCACTGGTTTGTTACATATGGCAGGTAAGTTTTTTTTAATATATAAATTTATTTATTTTAAATGTTTGGCCGCGTTGGGTCTTCGTTGCTGCACGCGGGCTTTCTCTAGTTGTGGCGAGCGGGGGCTGCTCTTCGTTGCCGTGCCCAGCCTTCTCATTGCCGTGGCTTCTCTTGTTGCGGAGCACAGGCTCTAGGTGCATGGGCTTCAGTAGTTGTGGCTCGTGGACGCCAGAGCGCAGGCTCAGTAGTTGTGGCGCACAGGCTTAGTTGCTCCGCGGCATGTGGGATCTTCCCGGACCAGGGATCGAACCCGTGTCCCCTGCATTGGCAGGCGGATTCTTAACCACTGCGCCACCAGGGAAGTCCTGGCAGGTAAGTTTTAATGATTGGGAGGGCAGAGAACTGGAACAGAGTCATACAGGAGAGAGAAGGTGAAAAATGAAGCAGGTTAGGCAGTGATTGGCCAATTGAAGAGCACACATCCCCTGGAGCAAAGCAGGGACCTTCTCTCAGCCCCGTGTCGTTGCCATAGGGGGATGGGGGCTCATTCTTTTCAGATTTTTCAAGAGAAGCTGGAAACCTGGATTTGTGTGTGACGTTTAATTCAGATAGAAAACAGTGTCAACAGGCTTGATTTTGTAGGGTGCTTGGGAGCACATAGAAGAGTGTCTAGGGAAGGCCAGCCTGTGTCAGAGCACAGTAGGGGCTTGGGAAGAGGGGACAAAGAAAAGATGACATGATGCTGAGGACAAGACTGCACTGATTACCATTTTGCTTCTGCTGTCCTACTGGTGGGACACGGCGTAGACCAGTCTGGCCAAGCCTGTCCCCTCAGTTGCTACAATCCTTTTTCTCTGTTGATCCATAAGAGCAACATGCACATATGTACACACACACTTTACTCTGTTTCCCAGGGACAGCTGAGGCGACCCAAAATAAGCAAGGAGGAAATTGGAAGAGAAGGAAAGATGATGGCAGGAGAAATAAGCTGCCTGAAAATTCATTCTTTAAGATCCCGTATACTTGGTTAGAGGAGCGTCACAAACCTGTCTCCAAGATTTCTGTTAGTCTGCACCTCAGGAAGGTGAAACCTTTTCCTTGACATGCAGAATCCAGGACAGGCTCCAGGGATGTTCAGTCCTCTGCTGTGGAGGCACACTGGGGCCCACATTCTTAAACTGAGCACTAGCAAGAACTATACACTCATCTCTTGGTGTCCACAGGTGATTGGTTCCAGGACCCCTCCTCCCCCCAGTGGGTACCAAAATCCCTGGATGCTCAAGTCTGTGTTTCATTACTCCCCCACCGCCCCCCGTCCCCCCCTCCCACCCCCAGTATCCACAGGTTCTGTATCCGCTGAGTCAGTCATCTGAAATTGAAAATCAATCTGTGGTTGGTTGAAACTGTGGATGTGGAGGGCCGACTGTACTCTGGGTGATTCGCTATTGGATGGTGTAGAGTGTTTGTAAATTGTCTTTCTTCTCCAGCTGAAGAGCTGAAGAGCTTTTCATCTCTGTACTATCTGTGTATTTATTCTCAGTTATTAAACATCTCTGTGGTTCTTTCCTGAAGTCTTCTAGGAAGTTTTGCTCTGTTTAAAGTCACAAAAATCACACGTGAGCCCAGTGAAATAAAATCAGTAAGGCTGGTACAGTGGTGATTTTGTTCTTTAATTCTTCCTTTTGCCACTGTAATTTATTAATCAGTGTGGCAAGGTGATGCCTGGGTCATGGATATTGATCCCTGCACAGGCCTCACTAAGGAAAACAGCTTATTGCCACAGTCTACTCCCCTGATCAAAGTCAGCATTTTTGAAAATATCTCATTGGTCACAAGGTGGAGCAAGTAGGAATGAACTGTTTCAAAGTTCATTAAAATTTCCAGCTTATTTAGTGTCTATCTAATTAAATGGAAGACAAAGGACCTATAACTGTGTCCTCAGTAGAGAGACCTCATTCCCTCTACTCACCATTCAGCTAGGAAATAGTGGAGGGAGGAAATAGTCTATCACAAGAAATCCCTCTGAGCGAGGAAATATGTTCTAATAATTCTTGAGCAGTCAAGATCTGGCCTCAGCTTTTCCAGTGCAAAGTCTTTCCAATGTTTGATGCTAAATTTAGTGATTTTTGAAAGATGGATAGTAACTAAAATTTGGGAGTAAATGGAGTAAATGACCAAGAGGTTGCCGTGCCAGTTACTCAGTTCAGGAAGTTTGTCATCTAGATATTTGTGAAGAAAGACTGCTGGAGACACATGTGGGTCCCTCAGCTGCTATTGACTCATGCAGGTTTCCCTGCCTTGGTCCTGGGGTGGCCGGCAGGCCTTCTCTCTGACTGTGGGGACACATCCCTCTCTTTCCAGTGGACCTGGGGGATTTGGATGTATATCCTATTACAGGATAGCCCAGTGGGAGCCCCCGGACACAGCTGGAATATGGGTTTTGTATCTCCGTAAATGGCAGAGTAAAAGCCTCAGGGTGAAAGCACAGTCCACCAGTCCCCAAGAGCGAAAACATGTAATCTGGATTAGGTTATTTTAGTTTACTTTTTCTTTACTCTAGTTAAGTTCTGCTTTAAACCGTTCAGTAGTGGCTGGACTGAGTTTTTTGTTTTAAGTCATTAAGAAAACTTCTTTTGTGTGTGTCTGTGATCTTTAATTTCTAAAAGGATGAAAATGCATGCAGTTTTTATAATTCTTTGTAAGTCTGTGATGTGACATGGTTTAAATAAGTAATAAAAATCCATCCCCTTTGGTACCGTTTATTTATGCCAGAGTTTTAATCCTCTGATCTAATTCCTCTTGTTCCATTTTTGTCTCATCAGTTACCAAGCCCTCTTGATTCTGTCCCAGGCTTTCTGGAACTGCCCTTTCCTATCCTTCTCTCTGCCCCCATCTCCCACCCTCCTCCCTTCCGTTCCCCCCTCCCCCGATATAGGTACTGGCTCTCCCTACTTGCAGAGGGGAAATCCTTTCCATACCCTCTCCAGCATCCTCTTCAGCCTAAATCTCCCCCTAAAGCTGCGATCTGATCTTGGTACTCCTGTGCTCGGAGACCTTCACCAGCTTCTCACTTCCCCAGGATAGAGTCAAAACCCGTGGCCCAGTTAGAAAAGCCCCACCTCAGTCTGCCTACTCCACCTTATCCCTGCAGTTCCGCATACTTCTCCGCAGAGAGCAGACAGCCACTCTCAGGCTGGCCTCCTGGCTGGTCCTTGCCGGCCCTGGGTTGTATCTCCCCCTTCCTCCTGCTCTTCCTCCCTCTCCAAACCCTGCTCATCGCTCCAGGGCCAGCTCAAGTCCCCACCTCCCCAAAGCCTCCCTGTGGTGCCAGGGGAGTGACAACCCCTCTCGCACCACCTTGGCAGTCCCGGTGCCCACAGCCCCCAGCTGCCGCGTAACTTCGTCTTCACCTTCACTTGTTACTGGTTCCTGCTCATATTTTGTCTTTGTAATGAGATTGAAGCTACTTTGCACAAGGCTTGTGTCCTGCTGTCCGGGCGGCCCCACCACTTCCTCTGTTGTATCCTGTACACAGACCCTAATATATTTACTGCAGTAAAAATCTTGGTTCAGTACATAATAAAAATCAATTGAGGGCTTCCCTGGTGGCACAGTGATTGAGAGTCTGCCTGCCGATGCAGGGGACACGGGTTCGTGCCCCGGTCCGGGAGGATCCCACATGCCGCGGAGCGGCTGGGCCCGTGAGCCATGGCCGCTGAGCCTGCGCGTCCGGAGCCTGTGCTCCGCAACAGGAGAGGCCACAACAGTGAGAGGCCCGCGTACTGCAAAAAAAAAAAAAAAAAAAAAAAAATCAATTGAGAATAGCAGAATAGCAACATAGTGCTAGGAAGCTGAGACTGAAGAGAACAGTTTAATTTTAGGCAGTCTTATGAAAAGGAGCAAGTTCTATAAAACAAATAGTTTTGTTAAATCTTATATTAATATATTTTGTTATATATTCTTTTATTCTCCATGGGTCAGGTTTTCCGTTTAGATGGAAATATATGTGCTGGAACTCCGCTCGTCCTAAAATTTGCTAAATGAGATAACTATTGTCCTTTATTAACTCAGGTAGATGAGGAAGAGCAGTAGGTTTCATAAAGGCTGGCAGTAGGATCCATTTCTGATTTTCCTACTCCATTGTCCTCAATGAAGTCTGACAGCAGAGAATGAGTGTCTGTACCTGAGAATCAATTTATTCCCTACCCTACGTGCATTAAAAAAGGAGACAGGTGTACCCACGTAAGCAGCAGTGGGTGACCACTTATCCCATTCCAAGTCTGGGAGAGTCTAGCCTTGAACAGTGATGTGCCATGGTTAGAAACTGGATTTCTTGTTGTGAAATATGCAAAGTATGTAGACATTCAAGGTCATCCTGCTTTCAGTATGTACAGTGTAAATTTAAGTTGTTGTAAATAAAGTTATCCCAGAGAGGATGATCTGAAATAAAGACATTCTTCAAGGCACAAATGGAAGCAGCAGTAATGCCTGCATCAAGCAGAAGCAGAATGGCTGAAGTGGTTGAAAAATTCGAGAATGAAAGAAGAAAGGCAACCAAAGCAGTTGTACTTCAGGAGAAAGTTTTTGAAGAGAATTTTGTCCTGCTTATTGATTTGGAAGAGCAGGGAAAATGGGAGAACATAATGCATAAATAATAAGAATGGAGGGATCTGGTCTGAACAGTTCTCCAGTTCTAAGGCACACAGGAAGGGTTAAAGAGGGGAATCTAAAGTGATATGGCAGGCAGTTTCTGAATGTCATCGAATGTGTTGTAGGTAAGACCCTTGAAAGGGAAAGGTCCTCTCATGTCAGATTAGCTGTGGTGTTCTATGACAGATGAAATAAGTAGAAATGTCATTTACTTAACCCTTGGTAATTATGCATTGCCTGTAAATGATTATGCTTTTTTGCTTTTATGTCCTGCTATGGCTTTAATTACAAAGGCAAAGTTTCATTTTTCACTAGATATACCTCGGTAAACTTAAATGTCTATTCATTCTGATAGTCTCAGCTCTTACAATTGTTTTGATTAACTGTTAGTTTAACCCCCTACAGTTACTTGATATGAGGATAACTCTTTAAAAGACACTTATTCTGTTTTATTATTGCTTGAATTTTGCCGTCTGCTCTTCTGTGGTTCTGATACTCTGGGCATCTGTGTCTGTTTTTTTTTTTTCCCTCTGTTTTGTTGGTTTCCCATTATCTGGTTTGGTACAATGATTAATCCTTAAAGTGTTTGTGTTTACAGGGTGGATGTGTGGACTCGACCAACCAAAGCCTGGCTCTGTTACTCATGACCCTTGGACAGCAGGATGTTTCCAAAGTCCTTCTCGGACCACTCTCTCCCTACACGTGAGTTGTTTTCTTTCAGCCCCCTTATGCTGTCCAGTTTAATCCTCCAGTCGAACAAAATGATGAGCACTATCCTGTTCCCACCTGATTATGCTGATCCTTAAATGCGCTGGAGGTTGTCGCTTTCATCTGGCGTTTAACAAGGATTTTGCTTTCCTTTCTTTCCTGCAGTTTCTTCCTTCCCATCTGTCATTTCTGTGTCATTAAAACTGCGTGATCTATACTAGACAGTTCTGTCTGTGCTTTAGATATTGTTTCCATTTTGGAGGTAAACTCCTGCTTCTGTTATAGCTTGGGTTTTATTGTTAGTTTTTAAAAATCCCTCTTTTTCCTAGCTTTAGCAAAAAGGACTGCCTTTTTTTCCAAGAGGCAAAGTCCATAGTAACGCCACTGGACTAGGAGGGAAATGCAGAGGTGAGTTTGAGGCCATGAGATGTTATCAGAGGTTGACTGTTGGGGTATTAAAGCAGGCATTCTCCAAAAAAGAGCAGGTCCTCAGAAGACTTGAATTCTAAACAGCACAGTGAAAGAAGCACTCCTGTTGATAGTCAGTGAGGTTGCTGTGAAACAGCCTGTTTGAGCACTGACATCTCTGTACATGTGTCTATATACTTGAAGATCATTCTGTGGCCACCTGTGGGTGGGAAGCTGGCGGAGGGAATGGGCCTTGGGTTCGAGGACATATTCAGGTAGATATGAGACTGAACTGTCCTTTTTCGGTTATCATGGTACCGATGCTGTATATCTGAAAGGTACAGTACTGTGATAACTGAAGAATGGTGGTGCCATCACATTGAGAAAGGGGCGGGCACTGTAGAGGGGGCAGTGTACCATTGGACCCGGGAGCTGGGAGTGTAGAGACCAGGAGATCCTTTTGGAGGCTTTTTTTTTTTTTTTTTTCTGTAAGTTGGTGGTGGAAGGCTTTTTGGAACAAGGAAATGGAAGAGAATACGTTGTTAGCATTGCGGGAAGACTGAAAGCAGGAAACTGGTGAGGACCACACTATCTCCCTATAACTTGTGTAAAGTATTTCACAGGACAGGAAACCTGAAATTGAGTAATCCTAAGTGGCATGCTGACATCAGGAATCAACATTGCCCAGAGAGACTTTGTAGTTAAGGCACTTGGAGAGGAGGTGAGGGCTGGGTGCATGGCACCTTAAGTGTAGAGATTGGCTTCCCAGCGAGTTTGCTGCAAGTGGCTGACAGCCGTGTGGCTGCCACAGTGCCCTTCACCCTCTTAGCTGGTCTCATGGCTGCTGCTTTCCCAGCCTTGGCTTCAGGGCAGCAGAAGGCCTGGCTGCTCGG
This sequence comes from Aethalodelphis obliquidens, assembly GCF_003676395.1. Taxonomy (NCBI): domain Eukaryota; kingdom Metazoa; phylum Chordata; class Mammalia; order Artiodactyla; family Delphinidae; genus Aethalodelphis; species Aethalodelphis obliquidens. Next base: position 54,916,265 of record NW_020837951.1, read on the forward strand.
GCAGCATGAGGCGGTGTCTAGAAATGTGTGTGGTCGTGGGGCATGGGGTTTGGCAGAACATTATGTGAAAAATGGAATGTATATTTTTATTTTTCCTTGACTTTTTTTTTTTTTTTTTTTTTTTTGCTTTTAGAGATTTTTTTTCAGTTTGGCTACAGGGCCTTGTATAATCTTTTTAAGTCAGCAAACTCTGTGGAGACCATCAAGATGTGACTGGACATTTTTAAAAGTTCCTGTGTCCTTGACACACCCCCTTACCAAACATTAATTGCAGTGTCTTGTCTTCCAGAAACCTTGCCTAAAATTACACATCTCCTGGGAAAACAAAGTGGTCTGCTCTGAATGGAGCTTTACAGGAGTGGGACAAATTACAAAATTTTGTGTTTTGAGCCCTGGGGCTGGGACTTGCAGGACAGTCTTCCTCTGGATTACCTGCCCCCCCAGGGTTTCCTGCAAGAGGGGCGGCCAGGGGCTTGGAAAGGGCAGCCTCCCTTCTTTCAGTAAGCTAGCGCAAGGGAGGAGGAGGGAGTTTCTTTTTGAAAGCTGTATCTATTTGGGACCCTTCTTGCCTTTAATCATTGTGGAAAGCTCTAGAAGCCCAAAGAGATGAAGGGCAAAGGCGGGAAGAAATAGGCGTGCTCCAGGACAGGCAAAATTATCATCGTGCGTTTGCATACAGTTAAGGGTAAAAAGGACAGAATCCACAGTCAGGATGATCATGGTGAGGGAACAGCTTATCCTAGTTGGATTCAAGAGCTTTGGAGACCATAATATCACACGTATTTTTATGTGCAATTAAAATCATAAAAATCTGCTTTCTGTAACCTCAGATTTCTGAAGAAAACCAGAAGCAAGACCCTCCTTGGTTTAAAGAAATGTATTTTTTCTGGCAGTTTGCATGTTTTGATTTGTATAAATAGCTTTTTAAATGTCTATTTACAGAGCACTGGGATTAAGCAGGATAGTGTTTTCTAGCAGTGTTGCTTTCAAACCCTTTCTGGAAAATAAGGGTCTTTCTGTTTTTCCCCTTTCCTCCTCTCTGTTTTACTGCAGGACGTGGCTGGTAATGGTTTTCTGTGTTACTTGAGAAAGTAAGTCTATATGTGTGAAATTCTTTGGGAAGGCCAGAGAGGTTTTTTTTCAGTAGAATAAAATAGTATTGGATAACATGCTGGTATGTGGAGAATCTGTTTCTTTTCAATTTGCGGAGTTTTAGGTGGTTTACAGGTAGTGATGGTGGTTCTCCTTGCCCCTGAAAAAGCTTAATTTTACAGTTTAAGGATGATGTATACTTTATTTGAAAGTAGGAGTATATATCAACGAGTGTCTTAATTAGCACTTTCAGAAATTGTTTATGATCAGAGACTGCGGTGACCGGAACTTTCTGCGTTCTGCCAGTGCACAGGTATTGGAGTCCAGCCTATCTGGATTTCAGTTCTGGCTCTACCTTGCAGCACTGGGAGACCATGGACAAGGTCTTTGGCATCTCCGAGCCTCAGTTTCATCCACAGAGAAAGTGAATGGTCCTGAAGTCATGGGCTTGTGAAGGTGGAGCGAGGCTTAAATGCAGTCGGGCACTTAGCTCTCCCAGCAGCGCGGTGTGCCTGGCAGAGCTCCATCAGTGCTGGGCGCACACGGACATCCAGTCTCCTGTGAAGTTCACTTTGAACACCAGGAGGCCTGGTAAACTTGCTTTGGGTAACCTCAGGCCTGAAGTCGGCTGTAAACCGTCTGCTCATCTATCTAAATCTGTATCCACTAATTTTTATTTTTCTTAAAGATTTTTTAAATTTTTATTTATTTATTTATTTATTGTTTTTTAAAATTTTTGGCTGTGTTGGGTCTTCGTAGCTGCACGTGGGCTTTCTCTAGCTGCAGCGAGCGGGGGCTAGTCTTTGTTGCAGCGCGTGGGCTTCTCATTGCGGTGGCTTCTCTTGTTGTGGAGCACAGGCTCTAGGCCCACAGACTTCAGTAGTTGTGGCTCGCGGGCTCTAGAGTGCAGGCTCAGTAGTTGTGGCGCACGGGCTTAGTTGCCCCACGGCATGTGGGATCTTCCCGGACCAGGGCTTGAACCCGTGTCCCCTGCATTGGCAGGCAGATTCTTAATCACTGCGCCACCGGGGAAGTCCCTGTATCCACTAATTTTTAAATTTATGACTAACTTCCTGCAGTTACATTACTAAACAAACTACACACATCTTATTTACTGTTCCTGAGAATTCTGTAAGTGGATGTTTATTTAACAACACTTAACAGTGTTCGCTGTGGGCCAGATGTTGTTTTACGTACTTTACAAACGCGAACTCTTTCAGGTTTCATGATAACCCCACAAGGGTGGTAAAGTTGTGAAGGCAGGTACACTCCATTTTACTGGTCAGCGGATTGAGACACAGAGTGGTCAAGTCGTGTGCCCAGGGTCACACAGTCAGCACCTGGGGTTTGGACTCTGACGTCTCATCCAGAGTGCACGCTTCCCTGACCCACTGTGCTGTTTAGTAAAAGCTGGGATTTCACACATGTTATTGGACTCCAGGCACCTCCCTGCCTGAGCCCAGGGTGCCCTGCTGTATCTTTTCAGAATCCTCGTTTCAAATTGTCATAAAATGATCTCCTTCTGTCTTTCATTGGAAGTCTAAAATAAACTACGTCACTTTGTTTTATTCTAGTTTTAATAAATGACCTCTTTTCACTTTTGTGACGTGCTGGGGAGCGAGAGCCCAGGGTCCTTGTCAAACGCGGACTGATCGGGGTAGTTGGCTCACCCAGTGTGTAGCACAGTGATGTGAAGATCAATGAGATGCTGCTCTTTGGGTTCAGTTGCCCAACTCCTCTCTGGGAGCAAGCACAGCACACGCCACCTTACATCTGGGAAATGGTTTAAATGCTGCAAAGCCCAGTCTCCTTTATTATGCTCTTTGAGCCGCAGGACATATTTGGCATATGGTAAAACAAGTGATATCCTTACTTTTCAGATGACAGAGAGGTCAGTCACCTGCTCATAGTGAGTTCTTGGCTGAACTTGGCCTGGTATCCATGTCTCCTGAGAGTGCAGCCAGCCTGGCTCTCTGTTTCCTGCTGCCTTTATAACGGAGTTTAATAACTTCATTCCTGGAGCAGAGATCAGCTGGTCTTTGGGAAAACAGCTCTTCGGCAGAAAAAGTACCACCGATATATTTAAAAGATGCCGTGTCGTGACTACAGGGAGCCCTGTTGAGCAGATTCTCTTCCCACCCCCAGATCTTCCATCCCCTCAATTTGCAGAGCAACTCCTCAGATCTGAGAAGTAGGTGACCCCAGTGTCCAGGTGGCTTGGTGGAGCAGGAGGCGGGGCCCGCTCTCATGGTTTGTTGTTGTAGAGCCACCAGAGAGAGCGCGTCGTGATCCCCGTCACCACCACGCTCTAGCAGGCTTCAGAGGGGGACCTGGTATGAGGGGCTGTATTTTAAGGGGCAGGGCCGGGCAACCTGGCAAGTTCCAGGCAGTTGGGATCCAACGGGCAGATGACTGTGAGCCCAGTGGCCTTCACCTGTTGACCAACAATGGTGGTGGGAACAACCCACTCTTGGAAAATACACAGGAAGAATTACCTCTGTGCTCCAGGATTCTCTGAAACCTGCTTGTCAGATGGACTGGAGGTGTTCAGGAAAAGTAGGTTGTTGGTGGTTTTTTGTTTTTTCATTTTTTAAAAGTTATAAATCACTTTGTTCTGGGGGAAGAAAGCTCACTAAGGATACTTCTCTTAAGTCAGGAGTCCCAGTTGCCTAAAAGGGTCAGTCTGAGAATCTTCCAGTCACACTGTTGCGGGGCTTATCTCTAGAGGAGCAGAGCTGCCCTCGGTGTCCCGGGGGTGCCTCTTCTGCCTGGCTCTGTGGCTGGGGAGCTGTGTCTAGAAAGTGTGGGTCTACTGTATGGTGTTTGGAAGAGAAAGAAAGGGCAGCGGTGCCGCGTGGGGCTGTGGAAAAGGACACGGACCAGCCCTGGACCTGACTTTGTTCAACTGCATATAGATGTGGGTGAGTTTATTCTGTTTGGTTTTCATTTTCTTAAGGATACTGTTAGTATTTCATATCGCCTGAGGTTATTTCTCAGCTTCTGAGCATGGTTGCTTTACGCTATCCCAGCCACAGGAGACTTAGGGAGAATGGGGCTGGTGGTGGCGGGCATCATGAAATGTACCTTAACTCAGTCCTTACACAGTCTTCCTCAGACAGGCTGAAGGGTTGGCAGAACATTATGTAAAAAGTGGAACTGACTTTGCTTTTTCTAACGATTCCAAAGGCTACAAATACCCCAAAGCTGCAACTATGCAGACCTGCACACTCAAGCCTGTGTTTCTCCCCTCCTTCTCCAAGAGATCAGAGGCAGCCTGCGGCCTCTTAGGAATTCTGCCAGCTGGGGAAGGTGTCTGCTTTTTCCAGCACAGTTGAACGATTCAGGGTGAAGTATGAAGTAGGCTGGGGAGGCTCTGGAAGCAGAGCGTGCCTCGGGCCTGTATTAGAACCGAAGTAGCAGCGAGAGAGAACAGGCTGTTTCCTCCTTAGAATGCAGACAAGTGGGTGAGATGGCTGGCTTTTTCTGCGTTGCTGCCAGCCGGAAGCTATGCCCACAGATGTGGACTGTTTATCTATGGTTTTTTTTGATGTGTTTGTTTTCTTTCTTTCCTAGGGCAGGGTTAGGGAGGTTGTGAGGCTGGGACAGAGCAAAAACCTGAAAATTTCAATTGGTTAGTAAAATGAGAAAGCCAGCAGGGGAAGAATTGACTTCCCTTAATTGCTAAGAATGTTGAAGTCATTTCTCAGAAGTATCCCTGGGGCTTCCCTGGTGGCGCAGTGGTTGAGAGTCCGCCTGCCGATGCAGGGGACACGGGTTCGTGCCCCGGTCTGGGAAGATCCCACATGCTGTGGAGCAGCTAGGCCCGTGAGCCATGGCTGCTGAGGCTGCGCGTCTGGAGCCTGTGCTCCGCAACGGGAGAGTCCACAGCAGTGAGAGGCCCGCGTACCGCAAAAAAAAAAAAAAAAAAAGTATCCCTAAACCCTAACCTCCACATTCTGTTGGGTGCCCCATTCCTGAGTGCCTTATATATAGTGCCTAGCAGGTGTAATGGGTTAAGGTCATTGCCCTGGAGGTGCTTATATAATTTACCAAGAGCGGGGCCAGGGCAATTGTGAGACACTTACACGTAAGCATTTCATTAGACTCCATAAGCAGAGCCAAGAATGCTATGGAAACCCAGAGGGGTTACTGGCTAGAGAAGGCTTCGTAGAATAGGTGGCAAATGGGACGTTATTTTAAAGATGGAGATGAAGTAGCACAATCCAAGGTGGAAGAGAGAGCAAAGAAGTGAGGAATTTTTCTGTGAGCATGCAGTCATCACCGGGACTCCTACTGTCCAGGCTAGTTACTGTTCCATCTCTTAGCCCATCTCGGGCAGACAGGATGCGGAATTGTTCAGACTTTCTTTTCCCCTTTTTGCTTTTTCCTCCTTTGACTAGATTAACTAGGATAAAGGGACAGGAGAAGGTGGAAGATGCGTTGCAGTAGGCTTTATACTTAGTTTGGTATATACTGTGTGAGGACGGGAGCCATGTATCAGTTCTTTTTTTTTTTAACTTCACAAATAAAATAGTTATTTTAAACAACTTTATTGAGATATAATTCACATACCACACAGTTTACCTATTTAAAGTGTACAATTCAGTGGGTTTTTAGTATATTCACAAAGTTGTGTAAATGTAACTACAGTCTAATTTTAGAACATTTCCACCACCCCGGAAGGAAACCCTTTTGCCCATTCACAGGTGTTCCTGATTCCTCTCACTGCCCCCAGCCCTAGGCAACCCCTAATCTGCTTTCTGTCGCTATAATAGATTTGCCTGTTCTGTCCAATTCATATAGACTCAAACAATATGTGGTTCTTTGTGACTGGCTTGTTTCACTTAGCAGAATGTTTTCAGGGTCCATCCATATTGTAGCATGTATTAGTACTTCATTCCTTTTTATGGCTGAATAATATTCCATTGTACAGATAAACCATCTTTTGTTTATCCATTCATCAATTGATGGCCATTTGAGTTGTTTGTACTTTTTGACTGTTACGAATAATGCTCTTATGAACATTTATGTATAAGTTTTTGTGTGGATGTATGTTTTCATTTTTCTTGTGTATATACCTTAGGGTGGAATTGCTGGATCATGTGGTAACTAACTCCTTGTGTAACATTTTGAGGAATTGCCAGACTGTTTTCCACAGTGGTGGTACCATTTTACATTTCTACCAGCAGTGCTTGAGGGTTCCAATTTCTCCTCACCCACACTTTTGTTATTATCTTTTTTTTTTTTGATCATAGCCTTTCAGTTGGTTTTGATTTGTGTTTCCCTAGTAACTAATGATGTTGAGTATCTTTTCATGTGGTTATTGCTATGTGCATATCTTCTTTGGAGAAATGTCTATTCAGATCCTTAGCTCATTTTAAAATTAGGTTATTTGGTTTTTTATTATCGAGTTGTATGCGTTCTTTATATGTTCCAGATACCAGACCCTTATCAGATAAATGATTTGCAGATATTTTCTACCATTCTGGGGGTTGTCTTTCCACTTTCTTGATAGTGTCCAGAAAAGATTTTAATTTTGATGAAGTTCAGTTAATCCATTTTTTCTTTTATCACTCTGCTTTTGATGCTGTATCTAAGAAATCATTGCTTAACCCAAGATCATGAAGATTTACTCCTGTGTTTTCTTCTTTGAGTTTCATAGCTTTAGCTCTTCCATGTAGGTCTTTGATCCGTTTTGAGTTAATTTTTGTGTGTGATGTGAGTAAAGGGTCCAGCTTCATTCTTTTGCGTGTGAAGCACCATTTGTTGAGATTATTCTTTCCTCTTTGAATTATCTTGGCACCTTTTTGAGAATGAGTTGACCACAAGTGTGTGGGCTTATTTCTTGACTCTCAATTCTGTTCCATTGATCTGCATGTCAGGATCAGTATTTTGAAAGCTCCTCGGGTGATTCCATGTACATTCTGTGTGAGAACTGTTTGTATGGTTTGATTGGGAGGCAGCAAACACAGGTTGCTGAACTACTTCATTAAAGATGTGCAGATCTCCTTAGGTAGGTTTATTCCTAGATATTTTATTCTTTTTGTTGCAATGGTAAATGGAAGTGTTTTCTTGAGTTCCCTTTCAGATTTTTCATCATTAGTGTATAGGAATGCCAGAGATTTCTGTGCATTAATTTTGTATCCTGCTACTTTACCAAATTCATTGATTAGCTCTAGTAGTTTTCTGGTAGCATCTTTAGGATTCTCTATGTATAGTATCATGTCATCTGCAAACAGTGACAGCTTTACTTCTTCTTTTCCGATTTGGATTCCTTTTATTTCCTTTTCTTCTCTGATTGCTGTGACAAAGCGAGAGAGAGGCATGGACATATATATACACTACCAAACGTAAGATAGATAGCTAGTGGGAAGCAGCCGCATAGCACAGGGAGATCAGCTCGGTGCTTTGTGACCGCCTGGAGGGGTGGGATAGGGAGGGTGGGAGGGAGGGAGATGCAAGAGGGAAGAGACATGGGAACATATGTATATGTATAACTGATTCACTTTGTTATAAAGCAGAAACTAACACACCGTTGTAAAGCAATTATACCCCAATAAAGATGTTAAAAAAAAAAAGAAAGATATGCAGATCATCTGTTCTTAACTAAACCAGTGTTTCGCAAACTGGGCTGGTATGAATCACCAGGGAGGATTCTGGCCCCTGTGCCCTGCGGAGACACGGCTTGGTAAGGGGTGAGGAGGGGACATGTGGCCTGTGATTCTGGGCTCTTCCACATGGACACTTCCTCTCCACCAGTTGCCAATTGATTGAAACCTTCAGGAATCTGCTTGTTAAATGAACTCTCCAGGTGAGTCGTATGGTCAGTCTCGCTGGGTTGATGCCGAATCTGCTAGGCCAGACCAGTACCATGGTCCTTCCACGGAATTGCTGTTCCCAAGGTACTCTTGGGGTGAAGCCATCGCTCTGTCTTAAGGGGGATGACAAGAAAGAGCCCCTTGAACCTCCTCTGCATGTTTACTGTGAGCACTTCCCTGGCCACCTTATTTAGTATTGTCTTCAGCCATATATACACAAATATTTTATACCTACGTTTCCTTCTCATCTGCCTTGTTTACTTTATTTAAATTTCTGACTATGGAGGAAGTATATATATATTTCAAGGATACAGATTGAAAGCTTCATGAGAGAAGGGATTTTTGGTTGACTGCAATATCTCCAGCATGAAGAACAGTGCCTGGCACATAGTAGGCACTCAATAAATATTTGTTGAATGAATGAAAGGGCTGTCGAGATTGAACAATGGAGAGAGAGACTTCTCTCGTTCAGCATCAGCAGCAGTCACCCTGCTTGGTTTTAATCTCATGATACTGTGACTCATTAAAGCACGTGTTTCTCTCTCTGCATGAGCCTCTTGAAGATTAATGCCATATTCATGTCCACTCTAATGCATGTGTAGGACTAACCTCTAATCTTTTCCTTTCTTTTTTTAAATTTAATTTGTCTTACGTTGTGTGCATCTCTGCAAGCTGTTTAAAATCATCTTTGGAATCTGGCAGGCTGTAAATAAATGCTGTTTAATCAGCATTGATAGAAGTTCTTAATTTCAGTGATTCCTCCTGATCTGGGAAATTAAAAGCTTCAGCTCTAGGCTGGAGAAGAATTTTTTAAAAGCCGAATTCCTTTTTCATTTCTCCCTCCCTTTTTTAAATTTTTATTTTTATTTTTTAGGATAGAATTTTTGCGGCATTTGAAGAGCTTTTTCCAGATTATGTTTAAAATTGAAACCAAGCCATGTGGTGAAGAACTCAAGGGAGGGGATAAAGTGCTGATGACTTGTGTTGGCATTGGCTTCTCCAACCTCAGCAAGACCCTCAAGTGACACTGTCACAAGATGAAAGGCCCCAAGGCCTCTGGACACAGCAGAAGCTGCCAAGGAACCAAAGGGACCAAGTTCATCCAGGACAGGATGGCCTCTTATATTAAGGACTTAAAAAATTTTCCATTTGAAAACCATCAGCATATCCGAATAAAGATGTTTCTCTATCTTGTGGTTTCCAGCCATTTCTCCAGGGCAGACATTGCTCAGGAGGCCTATTCTTGATGGGAACTCCCTTGGCTTACCTGGATGACGAGTGTGCCTTCAGGATACAGTCGTGCTGCTAGAACAACATCACAGCTGCATTTCAGCAATGCTTCCTCAGCCCACATCCCCAGGCTTCTGCCATATGGCTATTTTTCCAGACCTGTGGAGTTACTGTTCGTTCTGCAAGGACTGACCTCTCTGAACCTTGGTTTCTGTGTAGGGATTAAATGAGATAATATGGGTGGAAGCCCTTTATGAGTAGTGCAGTGTGATGCAAATGTCAGAAATTGGTGTAGTAGACTATTTTATCCCTTGTCTTCTGAGTGGACTGCTATCTTGGAGACATACTGCTCCCCATCTGGTTCATTGTATGTGGATTTTGGGGAGGATGAGTGACTAGGGAGAGCAGGAATCTAACGAAAGTTATTGGATGTTTTCTGTATCTCAGGTGTGCTATGTGTTTTCTCATTTTATTCCCACAATAGCCCAGTGATGTAGATTTTATTATCTCCACAAGAAAAATTTAAAAAGGGTATTTTGTTCTTTTGAAATTGATAATGGAAAGATAGTAGATCTCTTGATTTAAAAGATCTAAGTGTAATAGTGTCAGAGTCTAGAATTTCACCCTACTTGCAAGCTAATAAGTTAGATGATTACTGTTTCATGGATGCTAGCAGAAGAAATGGATATCTCAGGTCAGAGACAAAGAACTTTATTACTCAGAGCACAGCAAGCAGCATGAGCTTCATGTTTGAATTGGTTTCTTTCTCCCCAAGTCCCACACTGGTGATGTGTAGGGGCCGCAGGTAGATGCCATGCATGCCGGGGGTTTGCATCAGAGCCAAGGAACATGCACACTTGGGCACTCCATCTCTTACAGCAAGCCTGCTCTTTGTTCCAGATGGGGACATTACTTCACCTCTCAAGATTGCTTGCTATGAACACATGACGAGAAAGTGTTGTGGTAAAGGCCTCCCCAGCAAGAATGTGCAGGACCTGTGGTAGTTTCGTCTGCAACTAATAGAGGCTACATGTGGTGTGTGTAAGGGGTCAGAATTGGTAGAAGGGGAAATATCTGATTCTTTCTATTAGGATTCCAAATGGTGTTTTCCACCTAGGGTGGGCTTTTTTTTTTTTTTTTTTTGCGGTACGCGGGCCTCTCACTGCTGTGGCCTCTCCCGTTGCGGAGCACAGGCTCCGGACATGCAGGCTCAGTGGCCATGGCTCACGGGCCTAGCCGCTCCGCGGCATGTGGGATCCTCCCGGACCGGGGCACAGAACCCGTGTCCCCTGCATCGGCAGGCGGACTCTCAACCACTGCGTCATCAGGGAAGCCCAGGGTGGGCTTTTGAAGTAAGGAAAGGTCTTTACCTCCCCAGTTCTCTTGCTCCCCTTTTCTTTTTCAGTAAAAGGGGTCCAGAAGGAGTCTGTGCTCTCGTGTCTGGAGGTGTGGGAGGATGCGGAGGTGAAGGGCTAACACTGAGGGAGGTCAGGCCATTTTGAACTGTGGCTCTCTACTTACTGAGAGCTCTACGTAGTGTGTTAGATTTCTGTTGCTGTGTAACAAATTACCACAGACTTAGCAACTTAAAAGAATACCATTTATCATCTCACAGTTCTGTAGGTCAGAGGTCTTGGTAGGCTTGCTTGGGTTCTCTGGCTAGGGCCTCAGAAGGCTGATGTCAGGGTGTTAGCCAGACTGGGCTCTGGGCAAGAATATGCTTCCAACCGCATTCGGGTTGTTGGCAGAATTCAGGTGGTGGGACTGGGGTCCCTGCTTCTGGCTGTCAGCTGGGGACAATTCTCAGCTTATAGAGCCTGCCTGCATTCCTTGCAACTTGGTTCCCTCCATCTTTAAGCCAACAACAATGCACTGAATCCTTCTGTGGCATTGAATCCTTCTCATGCTTGAATCTGACTTCTTGTGATACCAGGGTAATCTCCTTATCTTAAGGTCATCTGATTACAGCAGTACCTAGATTAGTGTTTGAATAGCCAGGGCCCAGATTCTTGGACATCTGAGAATTCTGCCTGCCACACATACTGCAGTTTTATTTACTGCTGCTGTCATTTGAATCCAGATCTGCCCATGCTCAGATACAGAACTAAGGGACCACGTGGCTTTGGCTGTGTCCTGCAGGGGCTTCCTGTCCCTCGGGACAAGCTCTGGAAATGGTACTGTTGGTCAGTTTAGGGTGGCATGTAGACTCCAGGCAGATCATTGCAAGCAGTAGAAGGGACGTGTGCCCCTCTCTGCTCTAAACACGGAAGTGTCCCAGCCCTCATCTGGCACAGCTACTTCTGGAGTGGTAGTGGTGATGCTATTGCCAATAGGAGGACAAATTTAATATTTATTTAAACAGCCTACTGCCAGCCCCTTCTCAGGTGCCCAAGAGAAGCAATTGCACTCCTTGGGCAGAAGTTGCTGGTGCATCTTAGTGACATTCCGCTCCTTCATTCTCTGCCTTATTCTTAGCTTAGCTCCTGATTGGTTCAGCTACCCCTGGTGCAGTTTGATGGGAGATTCCAGCATTTTGGACTTCGCTTTCTATCTTGACCTGTCTACTCCTCTCTGCTGACAGAGACAGACCACTCTGAGTTCAGCGAGACTAGTGATTTTTTTTTTTTTTTTAAGGCATATACATCTGTGATGTTTTGGGGCTCGTGGCCGAATCACAGCCTTTGCCTTCCTGTCATGTACCAGGCCCTGCTTCTGTCTTTCACCGTCCTTCTGTGTGAACACCAGCCAGCCTCCCTCCATCATGATTATTTACCATCTTCATCAAGACAGTTGATAAGGGTAGGGGGAAGCTGGGGTATTGCAACATGACGTGCTGATGGGGAAAGAGCAGTAGGAGGCACTGCTGATATCCACGTTGCCCTCAGAGGGCAGCTGAACCTCGTGGTTTGTTTGTTTGTCTTAATCTTTTCTGATAAAAAGTGGTGAAGGACATCACTGATTACAGACCCAACCAAAAAGCCCCAAAACTTAGGTTACACCGTGGTGCCTGTCCTCACTGTCATGCTAGGATGAAAGATCGTGAGGTGGCCATTCCGCTAGGTCTGTTGTGTCTGGAGGCTCCTAGGTGAGGCCAGTGCTGGCAGTTAGCTTCGTGGTGACCGAGCGGAAGTGTTGAGGGTGTTAAAAGGCAGGGAAGGAAGTAGCAGATTGGAGTAGAGGAGGCCTGTGGAAGTGGACAAAATTGAAGGTAGATAGAGAAAAGGAAACACCAGGAAACTAAGGGATTGCTTCAGTTTTAACCATGCCCAAGGTTGGGGTGGGATTCACCTGGGTGAGGTGAGGGGACCAAGGCAGGGTGCTGAAGTGGATTTTTCCAGGGTATTGGTCACGGTGGGAGGATTAGAATGTGGCGTTCCACTGACTTTACCTGTTGGTGTTTTGCTGGAGACGTGTGGATGTGCCGGTGGGCAATTTTAGCCAGTCTGTGGTGAATGGGAAAGCAGCACTGCAGCCTGTGTGCCCAGCCTGGACCTCTGTTATTCCTCACCTGACTCCAGAATAGGGGAGAAGTAACTTGCATTTAGTCAGAGTTTCCATGTTTAGACCACCTGGCCGGTTCTTTAGAAGTGACTAACAGTTAATAGGAATGTCAGTAGGCAAGCCAGGTCTTTCTGTACTCTAGCTGGCTAGGTCTAAGAAGCCATGTGAGGGACTTCCCTGGTGGTCCAGTGGCTAAGACTCCACACTCCCCATGCAGGGGGCCCGGGTTCGATCCCTGGTCAGGGAACAAGATCCCACATGCCGTAAGTGAAGATCCCGCATGCCGCAAGTGAAGATCCCGCATGCCGCAACTAAAACCCAGTGCAGCCAAATAAATAAATAAGTAAATAAATAAACACTAAAAAAAAAAGAAGAAGCCATTTGAGTGGGACAATTTATCAGTGTTTGGCATCTTGGATGGACCAGGGCAGAGTTTTTTTCACACATGCGCCACTTCCTCTCTTCCTGGTTCTTCTGATACTGGTGGCTCTGGATGTGGATCCTGCTCTGCAGACACCCTTCTGTTGAGTCTGCAGGGGAGGTGATGGTGACCTCACGAGCTAAGTAGCCCAGCTTGCTTTCTGGCCCAGTTCAGCTACTAACCAGCTGTGATGGGATAAGTAATTCACCTCCCCACACTTGGTTTCCTCTGGGAAATCAGGGTGGATGTGTGAGATGGTGCCCCACAAAACAGAAAGATATGCACCATTGCCTCCTCCTCTCCTATCATTATATGTGTTTACTTGGGGTGGCAGATAGGTTAGTTGGCATGAGTATTTTTATTTTAAACATCAAGATGTTTCTGAGGTCTCAGGACACTCTTTATTTGTGTGTTTCTTCCCTGTTCCCAACCCTCTTAAAGAGCTTTACTTCAAAAATTTCAGATTGATTAACTTGTTAATAATTTCTGCTGTGATTTGGGAAATCATATATTCAAACTGATGAAGGCAGGTGAATTTCTAGAAATCAGAGACCAACTTAAATGAACAAGCCCAGCAATGACACGTGTGGCAACTTCACGTGTCTACTCTGTGAATACCCTGTCACCACGGCCGTGAGGGTGCTGGGCCTGCTGCCGGACTCATTGGTGGCTGTTTGGGTAACTGGTCTTGTCTTGGGAGTAGATGCTGCCCCAAAGGAAGGGGAATGGCAGAGGCAGCTTCCTGTTCCTGCTGCATCTGTGGATGGCAGGACACTCCTGAAGACATCTCTTTATAGTCTTCAAGGGAAGATATTGGTGGGGATTGCGTATTTGGAAATGGTGCCTGGCTTGCTGCTTGCAGGGATCCAATTTCAGATCATGACAACTGACCTCAGGTGGTTTTAAATGCTGAGTGTACTTGGCTCCCATACTTCCTGCATTCTCTCTCCGTGCTCTGTTTCCACCTCTCTGCTATTTTACCCGTTAGGCAATTAAAGGCATTGTGCCTAAGATCTGTAAGTTTTGAAGAACCAATGGAAAGGCTTGCAAAAAAAAAAAAAAATACTGGCTCCAAATTATGCAAAAAAAGAGCAAAAATAATTAAATATCCACAAAATGAAACATTTCCAAACTTAAAACGTTGAGAACAATATAGTTGAGAGTTTCTTCACAAGTATTCCCAAGCACATGCAATGATTGCAAGGAATCATTGCTAATCGTATATTAAATGGGTTGCTGGTCAACCAAGCAATTTAAAAGGCAAAATTATAAAGAGCCTTTCAGAAATTTGGCACGTGGCTACATTTTAGTACATGTGGTTTGGTGACGCTGTCATAAGAGGCCTAGAAAGTAAAACCACGTAAGCCCTCCCCGCCCCGTGAGCCACCTCTACAATCTTAGCGCCTCAGCAGGTCCTGAGGGACCCGCCCCGACGGGCACCCCCCCCCCCCACTGTACGTTCTCATGCACCCCTGGGTGCCTCCCCTGTCTTCACACTTCACACACTCAGTTGTTGCTTAATTCTCCTCTGTGTTAACCTGTTACGGTGTGGAGCGGATTGATCTTTTAAAGTTTGGTGTGGCTATGATTTTAAAGTTATTTTTGAAAACCTTTATTTAAAAAAAAGATGAATTCAGTCATTTGTGAGGAAAGATTTTGGTTTCTTGAGTTTCACGCGAGCACTGCAGAAGTAACACAGGCTTAGCAGTGAGACCTATGTTTGCATCTTAGCTGAGTTGGTAGACACATGGCATCAGGCCATGTATGTATTAAATGGATTCCTTCTAGCTGTTAACCCCCTGATGAGGATTCAAAGCAGTCTTTTACCTAACAGGTTAATGTCTCCATGAGTCATAGGGTTTACCTTTACATCTGGTACTTGGATGGACTCAGTCAGAAGACCAGAGGCAAGATATGGCACCTGTACATGGGTTGGGGTCAGACTGCCCCATGACAGATGTTACAGAGTTAAAAAGAGGCCTACAGGCATCTCTGTGAAGTTCTCCGTGTTCCAACAGGACCCATCTAGTCAGGGTGAAGTGAGCAGTCAGGTGGCCTCAGGGCTGTCAGAGCCTAGAGCTTCTGTGTCCGCCAAACCAAACTGAGGAGCTCCAGTGTCATCAGGCCACAGTGTAGCCTATGACT
Organism: Aethalodelphis obliquidens; assembly: GCF_003676395.1. Lineage (NCBI taxonomy): Eukaryota > Metazoa > Chordata > Mammalia > Artiodactyla > Delphinidae > Aethalodelphis > Aethalodelphis obliquidens. The sequence goes on from NW_020837951.1 coordinate 54,931,472, forward strand.
ACCATGTAAGCAACTGCACGTCATCAGAATTCAACTGTCTCCCATCTCCCAGTTCTGCTTTCGGTGTCTCCCTTCTCCAGCAGGCATTCTCTTTAATATTCAATTTTCTCAGCAACCCTCGTGGACAGATTCTCTCTACCCAATATTTTTTTTTAAAAAATCCCCCAGAATTGTGTCTCCCTCTGTTGACTCCAGAATGCTTTGATTGACCAGATCTGGGTCCTGTTCCCATCCCTGGAGTGGTAGGGATGTCGGCCTCACGCAAATTGTGTGGATTGAGGGGAGCAGGAAAAGTGATTCCCAAAGGAAAATCTGAATGCTTTTACAAAGAAGAGAATGGACACTGGGAAGGCAGAGATGAAGTTGTCCACTATAGACTACATAACCTAATTCCCTGAATACTCTTGAAAGGATATCCTACAACACTGCCTGCCCACCACCATCTTTCACCATCCAAAATCTTCTGGGATTATGGTATAGAATCGGGTGGACAAGGATGAATTCAGTTCAACACATGTTGCCTGACAAAGGCAAGACTGTTGTATCCAGAAGGCCAAAGTTAATATGGACACTGGGCAAAAGTTTATCATTTTAGCCAGTGGGCTAGAAGCGGGAGCATACCCAGGATGATAACACAGAGGGAGGAGAAGTGGCAGTGACCAGTTGGGTGTGGGAGCACCAAGTGGGTTGTGGACCAGGAGGAAAGGTAAGGGCCAACCTAGAGGAAAGAGGGGTCCCCGTGCAATGTCCATTGATTGTGGTTCTGTCTTTCTCAGCCTCTGGAAAGACAGATTCAGGAGTGGGGAGGAAGATCAGGACTTTTTTTCTATTGCCAGGAATACAAGAATTAAAATGATGACAACGACAATGACGTAAAAAGCTACCCCTGGAAGAGCACTGAAGACATATATAAGGGATGACAGGGATTAGGATGGGGACATGATAGGTATTTCTATTATTTTCAAATAATTTGCACTATTTTGTTTTCATAGTTATATACCTGTTTCTATGTGTGTATATGTTTACTTATATTAAGAATCTCAGGTACAACTCCTGTGATCTTCCATCAGCTCCAAGGCAAATAAAGATCAAGCATCCCCTTTGTCCCATACCTCTGCACCTTCCCTTAAAGAAACACACACACGCACACACACACACACAACTTACCTGTGATGTGACTGGGGCCTGTGAAAGGAAGTGCCGCAGATGGAGAGGAATCTCAAGTCCAAGGCCTGCTCGTGATGCTACCTAAGTGGCTTACTTGTACCTTGCCTCGCTTCAGGATTCTGGGTCAGAGCACTATGCTTCACCTCCAAATTAGATCACATTAGGTCTGCTGTAGTGCTTCCCAGAGCATGTTCTGTGGTACACTATCATCATGGGATGCTTTCCCTGAAAAGCACTTAGTAGAGGTGTAGACAGTGCTGCAGTCTCCAGCCCAGGTTTGGAGGTCACAACGTGCACTAACATAGCAGAAGCTCTGAGAAGTCCTGTAGCTGAAATTCTTCTCTTTAGCCTACTGCTTTTCAAACTGAGTTGAGCATAGACCTTTCCATACCCTACCCGCCCCCCACACAAGTATTACATGTAGTGCCCTTATTCTGCAGATCATACTTTGGGGGTACTTGCTCTAGTAGGATTTTTTTAGGAAAGTATAAACTCTTCCGTTGTTGATGGGAGTATTTGTAAGAAGCCGAGCAGTTGTAGGGAACCTGGTGGCTAACCCTTCCCCCGCCTTACAGCACCAACACGCACACACAGGAGCTCCAAATCGCTGGCTCCACCCAGTCCCATACCATCTTCCCTTCTTGTCTGGGCTTCTGGGAATTACAGTGGTCAGGTATGTGGTTAGGCTGGGATTTTTTTGTGTGTCATGTGATAAATTACAGTGTCTCCAGTTTCTTGAGAGTCACACTGACTGTTCTTTCCTTCTTGGCTCAGAACCTTAACATGTTAGTAGAACCCACTTGAGCTCTCAGGAAGAAGGGGTCAGAAGATGTGTGTAGTAGTTCTACTGACTTGGGGGTTCAGGGAGAGGGCCAGAGCCTTGTGGAGGCCTAGCCCAAGTCTTGGTAATAGGGAGAAACCCTTAGGAAGTGAGCACCACGGAGAAAAGGTTGGCCGTACTGTTAGGCCAAGGCTGAGCCCCCAAACACCTGGATTTTCAGAACTCTGACCTGGGCACGTCTTGTCAGCAGCTGTCACCAAGATGTGAAGACAGGGCCCTCAAGGCAGTGAACCTGGGAATGGGGAGAGGAATTGGGCTTTTTAAATGGGCATTTTAAAAGATACATTGCACTTAAAACAAACCCCTACCGGCCCTGCTCCTCTGCTGATGGGCTTTCCAGGAAAGAGCCTGAGTGGATACTCTGAGTGTCTATAAAATTTAGAACTTAAGTGGGTGCTTTTTAAAGCTGTTGATGCTGTATGTCAAGGAAAAGCTTTTGCAGCTCTTAACAACCTGAGTGGGTACTATTTGCAGTTCTGAGATTTGTCTTTTGGGAGTTCGGAAGGTGAAATAGCAGCAAAGGTTCGGTCAGAGCCCTGAACGTGACCCAGGTTAGGAAAGAACAAAGCAAACTTGAACTCCTGTTCACCCACCTGAGAGGAAGAAGAGTGCAAACGGGAGTTGGAAAACAACCAAACCTCTGATAGAGGGCGTGAGTGGGGAGTGCCTTAGTTAACACTAGCAAGAAAACAGCCTTGGTACAACAGGGAGGGCTGCCGGGAGAACAGCAGGGGTCAGTCCCTCAGGGGCTGTCCTACTTGTCTCATCTGTTTGCTCCTGAACTGAGGGGACTGAACACCAAATGCCTAATACCACTTGTATATTCTTGTGCGACTCCTTTACCAAATGTTAAGAACTACTGCTATTATGAATAATTTACAAATTCGTGTTAAAGCAACACTGAATTCATACTTACTCCATGAAGTGCTTTCTCCATCAACAAATTCTATCTTGTAGAAACAGGTCTGCCTGTGAAAATTTTAGATGTTTAAAAGAGGTCCTCATACTTTCTTGAAAAGTGTGGAATGACTGTTATATTGTGTGTAGTTATTTTCTGCCCAGTAGTGGTCTCCTGTTGGTTACCTACTTGGTCATGTGATGGTTCTGGAATGTTCTGGAATGTTTGAACTTCTTGGCACAAACCTTGGCTGTCTGCTTGTGTCTGGGGGAGGGGTAGGTTAGGAGAGAGAGGCAGAGGGAAGACTGGAGGCCAGTTCAGTTATTGAGCTATTCTCAATAATCATTCAAAGAGATGAAGTTCCATTTGGCATCACAATCTGCTGATAACTAAAATGTTTCCAAGCTCAGCCTCCTTGCTTCGAGATAAAGAAAGTGCTGCTTTCTTCCCTCAGAATGTTTTCTTCCACAAAGTAGCAGCCTTCCAAGGTGGCAAGTGTTCAGATTTCCTTGACTCACAATTGTCGCTCCTTTATGGATTTCAAAACACTTCCACGAACGTTATCTCATTTCGTCCTCACAGGCACATATATTTAGGCTTAAAGACGCTATGAGACTTACTAATCAAGTTCACCTGGTTAGTGGAGAAACTGGAACACGAACACAAAGCTTTTGGTTCCATTAGCTCCAAACCATGACATACATGTGTCTCTAGCAGGTCATACCTCTATGCCCTTTCAAATGGGTATTCTTAAATATTTGTCCAGATTTAGAGTTGAAGAGATAACAGAAATAACTCCTGTGAAGAAAGGGTAGAAAAGCAGAATGCTAGAGGTAGCATCCCAGTTTTTTACATCTCAGCAAAACTAAAGCCCTGCTTTATCATCTTTGCAGCTCAAGCATTCCCCTTGGAAGTTATATTAGTCTGGATTTTTTTTTTTTTTTTTTTTTTTTTTTAGCATAAGGGACTGAAAACAAATAGGTTTAAGGGAAAAATGGGAATGTATTGATCATTTAAAGATAAAGTCCAGGGAAGTATCTCACTTTGGGCATAGCTGGATCCATGGGCTTGAATGATGTCATCACTTTTGCTCCATATCTCTGTTCTTTTTTCCCTTATTTCATTCTCCACCAGGGTCTTCTCACTGACGGTGGCAAGAGGCTGTCATTTCTTGGCTTACATCCTATCCTTTCAGAAGCCCCAACAGAAAGAATCTCCCTAACAGTTCCCAGCAGTGTCCCCAAAGAGGTGATCATCATGGAATTGACTTGGGTCACTTGCCCAACCAGAAATCACTTACTATATATAACCAGAGGGATTTGCTGCTCTTATTGGCCATGCCTGGGTCGCATGCCAGTTCCTACAGCCAGATGGCATCAAGCCATGTGGGAGTCAAGCTCCCAAACCATTTGCACTGAGAGTGGGGGAGGTGATTCCCCAAGGAAAATATTGCTTCTGGTGCCAATAGCCAAGAAGATGGATACTGGGCAGACCAAGGCAAATATGTACTATAGAAACATTCTCCCGGCCCCTTTAAGACCTGGCAGCTTTTCGGTATATTCCTTTAAACAACATTCAGGATGCTCCCTAAGCAGAGTGCTGATCAATACAATTTCCTCTATTCCATTACATTATAGATTAGAACCCTGGGCATCTTACCAACTGGATTCCTCTTATTCCACCTCTGTCTTTACCAGGTGAGGAAGTTGGAGAGCAGAGGGACTCGGCCAGGACAGGGCAGAGTTTAGATCAGATCCTGGCCCTAGACCATTGCCTGCTGGAACTAGCAAGCACCGCTGGCTCTGCCACTTGGGCAGCCCAGCAGAATAGCTTCCTTTGTCCCACAACCCACCTGGGTTCTGCTAGGACCTGAGGTTGGTGTGGGTTGTAGCTGTTTGAAGAGATATACAGACTTAGAAATTAAGCCATCCTGGCCTGAGGTAATCACAGCCTACTTAAGGCTCTGCAGTGGGTGGGTCAGTATGCTCACTGCACTGGACTCTTTCTATCATTCAAAATATGTGCATTGATTTAGTTAAAAGAGCATGTTTAAGAGTCCCCCAACAGAAACCACGTGGGAGGAAACTGCTAGGTGTTACTAGGAGTAGCCTAGGCTTGTAAGATTGGGGAGGGGACTTCCACTTTTTGCTCTATCTCTTCTCTGTTGTCAAAGTGGTTTAGGAGGAGGCACCAAGCCATAGTAGGACATCTGGGGGAATCCCTTTTGGCCCTGAACACAAGGTTTGAGGAAACCTGGCAAAGTACCACTGATGGGAACTGGGTGGGACCTGGGGGTTGGAGAGAAGACTCGGGACCCAAACATGAGTCTGTCACAGACCCAGAAAAGTGAAGGTCTTCAGAGGATAAGGACTTTCCGTGGCACTGACCCTGCTAGGAAATGTACTTGGTCCACTGGACCTAACACTGTCAAGACCCTCTTGGCCGGTGGGCATGATGATCATTGCCCCACCAGCCTGGCCTCCCTCCTTCTGGGCAATTTACAAGGTATAAGAGAAAGATAATTGCTAAGCCAGCCACACCCAGATTTTGACCTAAAAGGGAATTGCCTAGCTTCTTGGTAAGGCTTTACTCCCAATGACTTTAGACTTGTTCCTGTCCTCATATGTGTCCTGAAATGATAAAGATTTGCCATTGCTGAGGACATCAGACATCTAGCATAATAAAGTATAAATCCTATAGGCAACAGAAGGTTTCCTAAATATTTATAACACAGGGCTTCTCTGTTGAAATAAGGATCTCACCTTCACAGATGATTACTTTGGGAAGATCCTGTTCATTTACATAAGCAGGGGAGCCCTTCACACCATTGCCTGAGAGTGTCTGGTGGCTCCAGCTATATTTGGGACTTCTTGCTCTTCTCTCCCTCTGCTGATTGCTTCTCAAAAAGGGCCTGGTTCTATCCCCATCTTTACCTCATCCTTCTGTTGTACCAAGTGAAACCTGCAGAGGCCAGACTGGCAGTGGCCATGGATGTATCCTTTTGAATCACTTGTACATCTAAGGATGCTGGTAATTCTGGACCACTGAGTTTTTTCTTATAGAGTCTACAGGAAAGAAAGAGATGGCAAAGGGGGATGAAACTGAGTCATTTTTTTCTTTCCTGTTTCGTCTTATCAACTGTAAGCAAACCCTTTAGCAAAACACAAAAGAGATGTACCTGGAGTAAAGTGAAACTCTAAACTTTCATGGGGTGGGCACTAGAAGGAGATGCCCGGATGGGTGGGGGTGGGGCACAGGGGTTTGAAAGCAAGCTGGGGACAGAGCAGCTGGTCAAACCGCTACTGTGCCCCTTGGGGTCTTTTGATTAAATTTTCACTGGGCCTACGTTGGTGCATGGCATGATGTGGGAGTGGGTTGTCTTTAAGGATAATTCCACCTTCAAGATTTGGCACACTTTTAAGTGGTATATCCAAAACTGAAAGCAATGCAAAAAAAAAAAAAAAAAAAATCCCAGATCCAGGATTTTACTTCTGCTCCCCAAGACAATCTCCATTGAAGAACCATCTCTGGTGGCCTTGGAGACACCAGCCTTTCTCAAGCTGGTGAAGAACTTGGTGTGGTGTGATCCTCTCCCATAGCGCCCTCATCCCTACGCCCAGAGATTTCTAAAAGCTGGGGGCTCAGGTTGGGCTCACAGGTGAGTGAAGAGAAGAGTGCGAGCTGGACAGGGCCGCTGAGGCATGGACAGATCTGGGGTGGAGTAAGGGAAAGAGAGAAGAGGCTGCTGGTCACTGACAGTGCCTGGGAGAGACATTCTCTGCATTGTGCAGAGAACCTGACCTGTACTCACTTACTGCCTGTGGGATCTCAAGTCACCAAAACCCATTTGAACTAAAGGGCAAGAACAGCTTTATCTGCTCCTTAGAGCTGACCTCACTTGAATACTAAATCAATAGATGACAATTGAATGGAGCTGTTGCTGGGAATCAAGTATCTGACATCTCCTAGGAGGAGTTTTTTTTTTCCTAAAGCCACAACTTGCTCCTTGTTGTTCTTTAGGTTATTCTCTTTCAGTAGGAAGGTGGCTTCCCACCCTCTCCCCTCCATGCTCCCACCCTTTGATGAGGCTTGAAGATGCACTCAACAGCTGCTCCCACAGTTAGCTGGAAGGGCCCATAGTGTCCAGGTCAGGGGGTCCTCTCAACTTGTAGAGTGAGGACTTAGCAAATGAGGGAGGAGATTATTGTCTTTTCAGAAGCAAACCTCTAGAGGAGAAGTATTTTGATACCAGTTCATCTTCTGAATCTCTCTCCAGCTCTCTGAGACTCCACCTCCAGTGGAGCCATGTGGCTCTCAGTGTGGTGCCTTTCATCTCCATCTTCCGTTAGTTTGCTGTGGAGAACAGGCAGTCAAGCTGGGTCTTCTCTCTGTTTGTCTCTCCTAGAGACAGAGATGCCAGGTTTCGTACTTGCTTCAATTCTTGTCTGGCCTTCCACTCCTCTCCCTTTCTTGTGCCCTGGGAGGTAGTGTTGGATTATGGGGCTGGCTGTTGGGAATAGAGAAGGACAAGCCCCATGTTCTCCAGGATGGTTACCAGACACACTGCCCAGGCAAAGTCTGGGAATGGGGCCTTGGGTACCAGCTGTTGTGGGTGCCTGGCTCGCTGCTGGCTCTGCCAAGGCACGTGGTTCTCATCGTCTCTGTATTCCCACCCTGCAGCCAGTCAATGAACGCCCTCTTCCTCAGATGCTTGTGTCCCTCGAAACTGGGCTCTGAACCCAATTCCACTGGAGATGAACCTAGGCCACCCTATCAGAATTTTCATCTAGCCTTTCAGTTTCCCTAGAGCAAAAGGAAACTGAGAGGGGAGTAGTGGAATAGGAAGGTGGTCTAAGGACAGTTGTTCTGACCTAAATAAAATTACAACCTTGATGGCAGGCAGCGAGTGCAGCACCTTCTGTACCTGCAACCATCAACCAAACAGTGCGTCATGGTTTGGGGACTGGCTTAGTTTCCTACGGCTGCTGCAACAAAGTAGCACAAATTAGGTGGCTTAAAATAACAGAAACTTATTGCCAACCAATAACCAATCTTATTGGCAGATTTGGTTCCTTCTGAGAGCTCTGAGGGGAGAATCCGTTCCATGCCTCTCTCCTAGCTCTGGTGGCCCTAGGCATTCCTCAGCTTGTAGATGCATCACTCCAATCCTCCATCTTCACATGATGTGCTCTCTGGGTTTCTGTCTTCACATGGCCATCTTATAAGGACACCAGTCATAATGGATTCAGGGCCCACCCTACTGCAGTGTGACCACATCTTAACCGATTACATCTTCAGTGACTGTAATACCAGATAAGGTCACATTCTGAGGTGCTGGAGTAGGACTTCAACATATCTTTTTTTGGGGGGGTTGTTGGGGAGAACACAGTTCAACCCATAACAGAAACCAAAGACTGATGGATCTGCAGCAAGTGGACTGGAAGGAGTTATGGGGTTGGGAGCTCCTGCCAAAATAATGGTCTTTTTAATTCTATAGGCACAGTTTTCTAAACTCCAAGACTTCATAAAACCTTGTATTTGCTTATATTGCTCCTTTAGTTAGGATTTTGGAGGCAAGTTAATAGAAATGAACTTACATGGGTTAGGGCTGTTTGGATTGCAAGTGATGGAAACCCGATTCTAGTTGGCTTAAACAAAGAAATAAATATATTGACTTACATAACCAGAAAATCGAGGAATGGATCTGGCTTTAGTCAGGATAGAATCTAAGGTTCAGTGTTTCAGAGGTCTCTCTCTCTCTCTCTCTCTCTCTCTCTCTCTCTCTCTCTCTCTGTCTCCCCCCCACCCCCACCTTCATATCTTGGGTTTGGCTTGTTTCTGCTGGGTGTCATTCTGCAGGCAGGGCCTCTTCACAAAGAAGGTAAAATGGTGGCTGAGTCCCAAATGCACATCATCTCAGTTTAGCCACCTCAGCAGAAAGAATTTCTCTTTCCAACTCCCTGTATCAATCCTGGGGAAGACATTGATTGGCCTTCCTTGGGTCATGTGCCCATACACCAACCGATCATTGTGGTCAGGCAGATAGGGTGACTTGATTGGCCACCCTACATCATGTGCTCACCCTTGAGGGGAGTATCCATGATGGTTTATCCTACTGGAACCTCATGAAAATTGGGGGAGGAATTCCCCAGGGAAGTCCAAAGAGAGGGGTGGGGAAACACATTGTTAGACAAACACAATACCTGCTACAATCCACTATATAATTCAAGCTAGCTTAAAGGAAAAAGGGAATTTATTAAAAGGATATAGAGGTGTCTTGTGAAATGTAAGGGAAGGCATATAGCTGGCCTTAGGGCCAGGACCCAGGCAGCTTCATTCTGCCAATATATTTCATTTTTCTCTCTCTGAAGTCCTCCTTTCTTTGCTTAGTCTACCCAGTGGGAAGAAAGTGGTTTCCCTACAACCTCCCAGTTTTTATCTCCATTCCAGGAGCTAGCCTAGTTTAAAATTCCCAAGGAATAAAATCTGTTTGGCCCAGCTTGAGTCAATTTCCACCCTCAAACCAATCAATGATGCTCTGGGGGTTGGGGGTTGGGGGTTGGGGGGAGGTCATACCCTAGAAACATGGTATACACAGAGGAAAAAGGTCCAGTAAATTCCCAACATATGTCAGTTAATCTTTGAAGAGTATACGAGGTCCCTAGAATCATCCTAAAGATCATTTATTCTAAGACTCATTTTGCAGATGAAGAAATGGAAGCCCCAAAAGGTTAAAGACTCAAGATGTCATACATACACACGGAAGCCAGATAATGACTTGGCTAGATCGTGACTAGTGCGCAGGTCCCAGAATTTCCATTCCAAGTTTTTCTACAACATCATGTTTAGGCTTAATAAGTCCCATCATTCTAGTCCATAGAGAAAAGTGAGAACAACAAATAAAACCGAAGAGGCACACAAAACACTGGCAAACAGGAACCTTGCCTTGCTTCTTCAGAGTCCTTGCTCTTGCTGTTCCCTCTGCCTGCACCTCTCACATCCGACCCTTGGCTTACTTGATTCCTACCCATCTTTCAAAACTCTGCTCAACCATGACTTGCAGACGGATATTCTCTTGACCTCTCAAACCCGGTCAGTTCCTACCCTATTTTATGTTTTCGTAGTACTTCTGTTCAGTCCTTCTTTTGTCATTGAATTGTTAGGAAGGTTTGTATAATTTTTTCAGTGGGTGCCTGCCCTTGAGTTACAGGTGCTACAGGAACCAAGACTATGTAATATCCTGTGTTCAGCACAACACTTCAATGGTAGGTGTGTGATGAATATTCTTCAGGAAAACCATAAAGAGTGAGAAGAGAAAAACAAGAAAAAGGGAGCCTCTACCTCTACCTTTTCTCTAGGAGGAAAGTTTGCTTCTGAGGAGCTTCAGAAGAGCTAAGGGAATTTTCTGGGACCCTCTAAGCTGTGATAAGCGCTAACTTTGCTTTGGGTGGAAACAGTGGGTGCTTCTATTTCCTTGTAAATTAAAATCCTTTAAAAGGTACAATCACACAAAGAGTACAGTTTATTTGATTTTTCTGAATCTGTTCTTCTTAAATGGGTACTTATGGCCATAAAGCGTGCCACCAGAAACTGGTTAATTTTTTTCAAACCCTTTGGTGCCTAATGTCTCATGTAGTCCTCTTAGCAGCAGCCTCCTGAGGTGTGGGTGATAACTACCAGACAGGGTACCTGCAAGGGTGGACAAGGAAGCTGAGAACCAATAGGACTAGTTTCTGGTCTTACTCTGAGGCTAAGACAAAAACTGCACCTGAATCTAATCTCTCAGCCCAGTGGCCCCAGGACCTCTGGACTCTGCCATCTGCCCATGACAACTGCCAGGATCTTATTTTTTTATCTTGAGCATTGTCAACCTGCAGATTTAAATAGGCAAATTGGTTCTGAGCTGAACGCACCTCCACAAAGACCTAAGGTTGCCCTGGCTGATGCTTTTCCAATGAGGGTATGAGCATGTATTAGTTCATTTCTTCATTTATAAAAAAATCACTGAGCATCTGCTATGTGCCAGGCACTGAGCTAGGTACCAGAGATACAATAATGAACGAGATACACAAATGTTGCTCTCATTGAGCTTACATCTAGTGTGGGAGCAGAGTATTAAGTTATTATAAATTATTCAATTACAGTTGTGAAAGTGGTTCCAAGGAAACTGTACAAGGGGAAATATAGTAGGGAACCCACCTTAATCTGAGGCATGGGTGTGAGGGAAAGAGTAGTGTGAGATTAGGCCAGAAAACCAGGTGCACACTAGATCACAGGGGCCTTGTTGGCTAAGCTTTTCAAGGGCCTACAATTTAATCCCAAATACAAGGAGAAGCCATTGGAGGGAAGTGATATGATCTGATTTGCAAACTTGAAAGATTTCAAAGTCCCCATGGAGAAGGGACTGTAGCAGGCTAAGAGCTGATGTGAGAGACCGCTTGCGAAGGCTATTGGGCAGGGTTGGCTGAGATCCAACCAAACTGCTTTAGGGCATTTGGCCTCCCTTCTGCCCAGGCCAAGTCTGGTGCCCTTTGGCTCCTTTACCAGAGAGCTGTGGCTAAGGCAGCATGTTTGGCTTCATCTGATGGCAATAGCACAAGCCATGGCAAGTTAGGCAGGAAAGAATGAGTTTGGTTGATATTTTCAAGAGGAGTGTGTATTTGCACCACACACCTAGGCTTTCATGGATTCTTACATCTTGTCCAGTGATATATCCAGCAGAAGGAGATTTAGAACAAGGAATGAGGTGCTTACAAAATCATTGAAAGGGCTGAAGGAGAGGAAGCCACTTGGCTTTTGGTCTCAAGGTCATTCCACCGCAGCTGAGATGCAGATGTCTACTGACCTGTCAGTCTGCCCCTGTTGTCTGTTAGGCTGTCACTGTTGTCACTGCCACCCACCCACAGTGGAGTGTGGAGTCTGGCCCCTGCCAGCACTCCCACTTGTCAGGGCCCATTTATTGACCTGAAGCTCCATGGAAAGATGGCAAAGTGGAATTGCCTTCTTTCCACTTTCCAAATCTCTCATGAATACACCTAAGTGGCAGAACCAATTCACACCCAGAAGCCTAGCTCTGAGGATACCAGGGAAATATGTTCTCTGCTTTCCAACTTCTCCATATAGGAGATAGAATTTGAGAAAGCCAATTTAAGTATCCAGCCTGGAAGGCAGGCCAAATCTGCAAGATTTCTGCCATCTCTTTTTTAAATTGAGGTATAATTTTCAAATACAAATGCACAGGTTTTGGGTGTACAGTTTGATGTTTTGACAGATGCATGCATTCATGTATCCTACACCCAAATCAAGATACAGAACATTTCCATCGTGCCAGCCTGTTCCCTTATGCCTCTTTTCAGTCAGTCCTTCCCACCTCCCACTCAGAGGTGATCACTACTCTAATTTCATCAATTTTTTTTGTCTGATAATCACAAATCAATATTGCCCGTTCTGAGACTTAAAATAGATAAAACCATGCAATATGTATTCTTCTGTGTCTGGCTTCTTTTGCTCAAAATAATATCTGAGAGATTCAACCATGTTAATGTAACAGTAGTTCTGTCCATTTTAGTGCTTGGAAGTATTCCATTGTATGAATATATCATAGGCGTTCACCATTTGATGTATGTTGACATTGTTTCCAGTTTGGACTATTATAAAAATAGGTGCTTAAGACTATTTTTTTAAAATAAATGTGCCTGGTATTTCTGATGCAGGTGGACCACATTTTGAGAAAGACTGCTCTAATGCAGAAAACTGATGGTTAGAAAGGTTAAGTAAATTATCCAAAGCCCTGTAGCCAAGAAGCCCTTGATGCCAGAGCCCAGGTTCTTCCTTCTTGCAGAATAGACCTTAGCATAGCAGGGAGACCTTCAGGACTGAAATGGAATTCTTCCATGACAGAGTCAGAGAAAGGCCTTGAAAATAAGGCATATGTTTCAGTTATCAACTGCTGCATAACAAAACAACCAAAACTTTGGCTTAAACAATAATTGCTTTTTATGATTCTGTGGCAAGGCTGGGAGGTTCCTCTGTTGGTCTTACCTCGGCTCTCCTGTGGCTGCATTTAGCTGGGAGGACCACTTGATGCTGGGCTCAGCTGGGCTTCTCTCTCCAGGAGCTTTCGTCCTCAAGGAGTTTGGACCAGGCTTCCCCACATGGTAGTGGCAGTATTCCAAGAGACAAAGCTGCAATGCTTATCAAGCCTGCGTTTGCATCGTGTTTGATAATGTCCACTGGCCAAAACCAAGTCATATGGCCAAGCTCAGTTTCAATGTGGGAGGGAGCTATCCTGGGGAATGGTGTGATTCTTTGGGGATCATTAATGTAACAGTCTATCATAGCCCGGAAATTTATGTTTCAGAGGCAGTGGGGAGCTAGAGAGGGTAGAACTAGGGAGTTAATAGTAGAGGATTAAAGAAAATTTCAATGGAGTCAGAAAAGGTCAAAAGAAGTACTCTATGAAGGAAGGGCCAGTGTTCTTCCTAGTCATCTCTGTGGCCCCCACAGCACTCAAGGCAGAGTTTGACACATGGTAGGCGCTCAGGAATATTTTCTACATTGAATCAAAGTATCTTTGATACACTGGGGTGTTAAAACCTAGAGGAAGGATGGCTAAATGATAATGCACCAAAAGAAGCCAGACTTCTTTTCTGAATTGAAGTATAGTTGCTGTACAATACTGTATAAGTTACCGGTGTACAATATAGTGATTCAGAATTTTAAAGGTTACACTCCATTTATAGTTATTATAAAATATTCTGTATTCCCCGTGTTGTATAGTATATCCTTGTAGCTTATTTTATACCTAATAGTTTTTACGTCTTACTCCCCTATCCCTATATTACTCCTCCTCCCTTCCCTCTTCGCACTGGTAACCACTAATTTGTTCACTATATCTGTGAGTCTGAGAAGCCAGACTTCTTAAGCACAGAAGGACAAGTGCTAACAGGAGAAAAAATTAAAACTGTGAAATGAAGACAGACATGATAGAGAACATGCACACAAACTTGTTCCATAAACAAACTGTATGTCCACCATTTCAACCAATGTTTATTATTCCTAGATGCTATGCAAAGGACTGGAGCTGTGTTTCTCAAAATGTGGGTCACCAGAGCATGTGGTATACATCCATATAGTTGGTTAGAAATGGCTGAGAGAGGTATCGAAGTGGATGGGGCTAAGATAATGTTCTTTGTTCCGTGATCTTTCCAGAACTTGTAGGGGGATGTGGAAGTCACTGTCCACCCCAACAGGGGACAGCAGATATGTGTGTGCCCTAACCATACCATCTTACTCTTATCACTTCAGTGCAGGACAGAACTTGCACCTGCCAGCAGCTGAACGTTCTGTCTGAGGGCTCTCTGTGGCCATTCCTCAGCCAAAGACTAACAGATGTTGGCGTAGAATATTAAAATGAAACTAATTATTAATTATAAATCTACAGAGAGGCAAAGAGTGCCTATTATTCCACTAATCAAAATACAAGTTCTGGGGCTTCCCTGGTGGCGCAGTGATTGAGAGTCCGCTTGCCGATGCAGGGGACACGGGTTCGTGCCCCGGTCTGGGAAGATCCCACATGCCGCGGAGCGGCTGGGCCCGTGGGCCATGGCCGCTGAGCCTGCGCGTCCGGAGCCTGTGCTCCGCAACGCGAGAGGCCACGATAGCGGGAGGCCACAACAGGCAGAGGCCCGCGTACCGCAAAAAAAAAAAAAAATACAAGTTCTGCTGAAAATACAAAATACTAATGTTCTTCCACTCAGAAAAGTTCACTGAAGATTAAGAACCACCTCTTTCCTTGAATTGCTGAAACTGCTTCCAAGCTAGTTTTCTGGCTCCAATCTTGTTTTCCTCCAACCCACTTTCTGCACATGAGTGACCTTTGAAATATAAACATGATCATTAAGCTTTGTGAGAACAGAGATGATGTCTGTCATTCTCTACTGTAACTTCAGTACCTAGCAATGCCTGCCCGTAGTGGGTACCTAGTAAATATTTATTGACTAGATATTATTGGAAACTTCCAACTCATGAATAGATTATATCCCAAACAATTTCTCTTGTAAGGAGGTCCTTTGGAATTTGGAACACGTTTGGCCTCACAAAGATAGGTGGTTTTTAGCTTGTCAGACTAGCTTATAAAAACCAAGTTCACCCATGATGTAGCTTAACCCTAGTCCCAGCTTTCCTGGTTCCTTTGAGCAGGAGAGCATACAATGAAGGAGGAAAGAAGAAGAAATTAAAGAAGGATAGGCCTTAGGAGTCATTTGGAATTGGATAAGTTATCATTAACATTTCCTTTTTCACACTTCCACTTTTGCACTTCTCTGTCACTGTATGAATGCTCTCTGCCTCTGTTCCCCACCAGGCACTCCCCCAGCTACAGCAACCCTCCCTCACCCAGGGTCCTTTTACTCCTCACACTGCCAATCACAGTCCTATCCCCTGAGTGCAAGTCATTTCAGGTATTAAGAGGAAAGTGGCCTGATTGAGCAAATTCACGTTCCAGATGAATGTTTAATAGTTCTGTAACCTTCCTAGAAATATTTCCAATTTTCTAAAATCAGCTTACATTAAATCAATCTCTAGCGGAATTCACTGTAACAAGATAAAATGAAAACAAAGTATATGGTGAAAAATATTTTGGAGCATGTATATTCTCACCAACTCTTAAGCCTTTTTTCAGATTCTCCCCTTAGGGCTAACTATCTGTATTATTCTGGATTGTCATAACTTTGTGTGCTTTAAAGATCCCTCCCTGCCTCTTAACCCCCATGCCTGTTCCCACAGGCTGGGTTGGGGAGGGGACATTTGAGTGAACACAGCCACAAGTGGGACGGTCTATAAAGTGGAGCCTTATTCATTGGCATCCCTGATGGTTTTGCCCAGCAGTGTGCACCTTTGACATCACTCTTCCTGTGGGGACACTAGAGCCAAGCCTAACATCAAACTGTGGTCAGTACTCAAAGAGCAGAAACAGGGACAATGGGAGGGAACTTCTAACTGGACAGTCCGGGGTTTTCCATCCTAACATTTGTATCCTCTTTAATTCTGTGTTATTCAAATACATTTATATTTGGCCACGGCAAAGAACTCTGTGACCAGGGGATTTCTGCTTTTACAGCTATAGGGAAGAAATTGGATTAGAAAGGATCAAAGTAATATTTACCCAAGGTCACACAGCTATTTAGAAGAGAGCACTTTTTCTACCTCCTAATCCTATGTTATTTTGTTCAAAAGTAGATGCTTCATATCACTTAAAATATAAGGGTCCACTTAATAAGCTTGAAGTTCAGCTCTTCACTCTTGAGTCAGAGAAAAATAATAAATTTATATTTGCAGCTTTTTCCCATTGGCCTGAGATAGCATTTCTCAAAGTATGTTGTTCCACTGAACACTAGTTAATTTTAAAAAGGGTTTCAAATACAAAATTCTACTGTCTGCCATCTTACAGACTTATAATACACATTAGCATACTAAAGGTTCTGAGAAGTCCTGCGACAAATAAAATCAAAGTTTGTTGAAATCAGCAACCCCCAAATTTATTTGGTTAAGAATTACCTTCCTTCCATCCTCCCTCCCTTCCTTCCTTCTTTCCCATAAAACAGGATTATCAAGTAATACACTTTGGGAAATATTGGATTGAGGTAAACAGAATCAAAAATCAATCTACGGCAGGCCAATAATTTTCTTCTGAGATCAAGAACTTTCTTATTGCTTTGGCTGTGTCTGTACTGTGAACAGCATGACCAAATGATAACACTGAGGTGTATAGTCAATTTGTATCCTTGGGAAGGCTTTGACTTAACTTAGGATATCTATATGCTGTCCTTTCACTGCATAAAAGACTCCTTGGTGGGTGGTGAACGGATGTAGGTAAGGCAGATCAGCAGGTGAGATGTGTTTCTGTTGCTTTATGGTAAGTTTTGAAATTCAGTAGTTGAAGTCCTCCAACTTGTTTTGCTTTTTTTTTCTTCAAAATTATCTTGGCTATTCTAGAATTTTTTTCATTTGCATATACATTTTGAAATTAGATTGTCAATTTCTGCAAAATATAAGCCTGGTAGGATTTTGATTGTGATTACATTGAATCTGTTGGTCAATTTGGGGAGGGCTGATGCCTTAAGGATACTGTGTTTTCCAATCCATGAACATGGTTTTCATATTGTGGTATAATAAATATTTACTTGGTTTTTGTCCCTGGTTCCTGGCACAAGAACTTCTACAGAGGGATGAGTGTCTTTTTGCATGCTAATGTGATGACTGGTGGTGGTGGTGGTGGGGGCCTAGGTAGCTTCAAAATGGGGATTTTTTTCCAGAAAGACCAACACATGATTAGAGGGTTGGAACTTTCAGCCTCCCCCGACCTCTGTCTGACCTCCCAGGAGGGGAGAGGAACTGGAGATTGAGTTAATTACCAATGGCCAATGACTTAATCAATTATGCCTATTTACTGGCATAAAAGCCCCTCAACTAAGGAGTTTGGAGAGCTTCCAGGTTGGTGAACACATCCATGTGCCAGGAGGGTGGCACACCCCAACTCCCTGGGGACAGAAATTCCTGTACTAGGGTCCCTTCTGGACCTCTACCTATTTACCTCTTCATCTGGCTGTCCATTTGTATCCTTTATAACATTCTTTACAATAAACTGGTAATAGTAAGTAAAGTGCTTTCCTCAGTTCTGTGAGCTATTGTAAAATTATCAAACCTAAGGAGGGCTTCAAGGGGAACGACCAATTTATAGCAAGTTGGTCAGAAGTAGGAGAGGCCTGGGACTCTGATTAGTGTCTGAAGTGGGGGCAGACTGAACCATAAGCTGTGGGGTCTGATGCTAACTCTGGGTATTTAGTGTCAGAATTGAAGTGAATCATTGGATACCCAGTTGGTGTCTGAAGAGTTGGAGAATTGGTTGTTGGTATGGAAACAAACCAATACACCCTCCTTTCTTCTGACTTAGTGCTTGAGTAATTTCATCTACTCCAGTGGCTTCATCTATCATCTATATGCTTATTCCTCTCAACCTTTCATCTCTAGTCCATATCTCACTCCTGAGATCTAAATAAATGTATCCAACTAACCACCTACTTGATATCTTCACTTAAGATAGATTCCAAACAGATCAGCTGAAGCTAGAAGAGAGACTTTTAGCTACAGTTCACTGAGGGAGAGGCAGATTTGACATGGAGTTCAGCTAAGTTAATTGATAAAATAAACAAATCAGCACAGTTCAGAGGAATATAGCAGAATCAAGAGCCTCTACAATGTTCATAGTGTCCACATAAAATCCAAAATTTTTAGACACATAGGAAATGTTATTCCATACTCAAGAAACAAAGAGAATCAATGGAGACTAACTTAAAATGACTCAGATGTTGGATCTGGAAAATAAATGTTTAAAAGCAGCTATTATAACTATTATAACAACAAATAGAGATAGATGAAAATATGCTCATTATATCATATATAATATATATGCTCAAAATCTCACTAGAAAAAATAGAAATTATAAATAAAACAAAATGGAACTTCTAGAACTAATAAATGCAATATCTTAAATAAAAATTTACTGGAAATATTAATAGCAGACTAGAGATAGCAGAAGTCAGTTAACTTGAAGATACAGCAAATATCAGACACCAGGGTAAAACTGGTAAACAATGAGGCTCATCTGGGTAGAAGTCCAGTATTATAGACTTCAGGTGCAGTATGATCAGGACTTTCAATCCATTTCTCTTCAACTGTCTTGGCTCTTTCTTCTCATATGTTTGTCTGTCCTGAGGCTGGTTTCCCTCATGGTTACAAGATGGACGCCAATAATAACTGCAGCTTCTTTTCACATTCAGCAGGTAAGGGACACTGGTCTCTCTTAAAGCCAAGAAAGAATTTTCCCAGAAGTTCTTCAGCAACCGTCTACTTGTGTTTTATTGGCTGAAAGTCAATCATATACTCATATACTCATTCCTGAACCAATCACTTGTTGGC
Organism: Aethalodelphis obliquidens; assembly: GCF_003676395.1. Lineage (NCBI taxonomy): Eukaryota > Metazoa > Chordata > Mammalia > Artiodactyla > Delphinidae > Aethalodelphis > Aethalodelphis obliquidens. The sequence goes on from NW_020837951.1 coordinate 54,950,356, forward strand.
TTATACTAATAATTAGTTCACCTCCGGGGTCACAAATTATGCATGAGGAAGGAGTAGATACCTGAACAAAACTGAGGTTCAGTTAGAAATGATGAAGGGGAGAACAACGATGGATTCTGGCAAGACAACTGACAATATCCACTTCCCTGTGCCTTATTTTTCTTGTTCATGAAAGAGTGATAACGATCATACCTGCTTCAGAGGATTGACGTGAGGATTAAAAATGCAAGTCCTCAGTACATGGCCCAGCACATAGTAAGACCTTAATAGATGTTAGCTATATTCATAATCAGTGTGTGTTTGTGTGGTTTCTGTCTTTGGTATCATGCCCAGAAAGGTCTTTCCCTCTCTAATATGATATATTCACTCATATTTCCTTTGATGGTTTTATGTTTTACATTTAAATCTTTTTCAAATTTTATTGTGGTAAGGACATTTAACATGAGATCCACCCTCTTAAATTTTTCATTGTATGATACAGTATTGTTAACTTAGGTACAGTGTTGTGCAGCAGATCTCTAGGGTTTATTCATTTTGTTTAACTGAAACTTTATACCCACTGATTAGCACCTCCCCATTTCCTCCTCCCCCAGCCCCTGGCAACTACCATTGCACTCTATGATTCTATGAATTTGACTATTTTAGATACCTGATTCAAATGGAATCATGCAGTATTTGTCCTTCTGTGGCTGGCATATTTCACCTACCATAACTTAGTTAAACTCACACAGCCTGAAAGTGACTGAATTAATATTTGAATCCCAGTAGTCTGACTCAAAAGCCTGAAAACTTAATGAAATATGATACAGAATAGTATTTACTGTGTATACTGTTTATTTCTTGAACATAGGGGTGTTGAGAAAGCCAGCTGAGTTACTGTATGTACAAGTGCTTTGTAAACTGTAAAGGACTATGTAGTGTTGGTGAGCAGGGATTCATCTCACTGCTTGCCAGGGTATAACAAGGAAGAGCAGCCAACATCCAGCCCATGATTGCCCAGCAGCCTCCTCTCACCTTTCTTCCTCTGGCTTCTTTCGGTCCCTGTCATTTAAAGTGTGAAAAAAAATGTGATGAGAACACTAGATAGATAGATAGATAGATAGATAGATAGATAAAGTATGCTGCTCAGTTGCCCACGTGGAATCCCCTCAGCTAATCCAGCAGTACAAGGTGCCTCCCCAGTCCTGCCAAAAAACTCGGCAAAAAGCCTCCTTCCTGTTCTCTGGGGGTGGGGGGCTACTCTTCCTTGCAGTGCGCAAGCTTCTCATAGTGGTGGCTTCTCTTGTTGCAGAGCACGGGCTCTAGGCACGTGGGCTCAGTAGTTGTGGCTCGCAGGCTCTAGAGCTCAGGCTCAGTAGTTGCGGCGCACGGGCTTAGTTGCTCTGCAGCATGTGGGATCTTCCCGGACCAGGGCTCGAACCTGTGTCCCCTGCATTGGCAGGCGGATTCTTAACCACTGCGCCGCCAGGGAAGTCCTCAAAGCATTTGTTTTGACTTACTGCTCCTAAAGCGTGAAAGAAATAGAAAACCTGCCCACTTCTAAATGCAAATTTCTGTGGTTGACAAGACTTGGCATGGTGAAGAAATGAATCCCTGACAAGAATGGTGGATGGGAATTTCCAAATCTGCTACTTTCCAGTGGATGAATGGTCAGGAGTTATGAGTGGCTCCCCAATGGGAAGAAAGCTGTTGGGATTACTGACCACAAAAAGGAAAATTTCAAAATTTCCAGTTATTTGTCACTTTAGATTGCTTTCTGTCTTTGGAAAATCCACTCTTACCAGCACTAAAGGCAATTTCTAAGGAAAAAAGGAAAAAAAAAGGAGATGCCACTTTGGAAGATGTCATTGCTTCACCCTTCAAATAGCCACATGGGGGAATGTGCAGCAATTTCCTTGTTAGGAAATTCTGTCCTGTGCTTCTCTACATGGAGACTGGAACTCTCCTGAGACCTAGACTGACAAACCTATCACCTGATGGAACTTCGCTCATGTGGGCTACGAGGAAAAGTTGCCTAACTCAGAAGTCAGCAAATCTCATGGGTGTTTCTGAGTGAGCTCCAAACCCTGAGGCAAAACAGGTAAGTGTTTGACTCACAAGCTCTTTGTTTTCTTATTCTTTTTTTTTTTTTTTTTTTGCGGTACACGGGCCTCTCACTGCTGTGGCCTCTCCCGTTGCGGAGCACAGGCTCCGGACGCGCAGGCTCAGCGGCCATGGCTCATAGGCCCAGCCGCTCCACGGCACGTGGGATCTTCCCGGACCGGGGCACGAACCCGCGTCCCCTGCATCGGCAGGCAGACTCCCAACCACTGCGCCACCAGGGAAGCCCTGTTTTCTTATTCTTAACACATTTCTCCACAGGTGATTTCATAATATAATGGGGTTATCTAATTAATAACTATGATGTACATCTTTTGGAAAAAATAGTCTATATGTATAGGACATTATTATTATTGGTGTTGGGATTAAGTCTCATTACTTAATAACTATTAGTAAATTAAGAAAAAGTGTGCAGTTCATACCATAGGCATAATATAATACTCATCTGAAAAATCTTTAATTTGAATAATTGCTTGAAAAGACTACTACTTTAAGATTAGATTCACTTTACTATTGTAACCCAGAAAATTGAGAGAAGTTTTCATAACCTCAGAATCACATACCATCTCTGAATGATCACATATTTTAAATAGCTTATTATAAGTGAAGTGTCATTGTAAATTGTTAGAGAACACTAGCCAGTTCCAAAGGGTAGATGCTTTCCTGGAGTATGTCTAATTTCCAGGATGCTGAAGGGGAAGCTGTTGGATTTATTCATTTCATTAAAAAATAATATTCTGTTTTCTAATTAAAAAGCAATACATGTTCATTGAAGAGCATGAGAGAAACATTAAAAAACATGGAGGAAATAAAATAAGGATCACCTATAACCCTTAGAGATAACTCCTATTGATATTTTGCTATTATCACTTGTCTTCTAGTCAATATTTTCTTATCTTTCTAATTGTTTTTAAACTTACAAAAGAAATATATGCTGGGACTTCCCTGGTGGCACAGTGGTTAAGAATCCGCCTGCCAATGCAGGGGACACAAGTTCAAGCCCTGGTTCAGGAAGATCCTGCATGTTGTGGAGCAAATAAGCCCGTGCGCCACAACTACTGAGCCCACGTGCCACAACTACTGAAGCCTGCGTGCCTAGAGCCCGTGCCCTGCAACAAGAGAAGCCACTGCAACGAGAGGCCCGCTCACCGCAGCAAAGAGTATCCCCCGCTCGCCGTAACTAGAGAAAGCCCGCATGCAGCAACGAAGACCCAATGTAGCCAAAAAAATAAATGAATAAATAAATTTATTTTAAAAAATACATGCTTATCATAAAATTTTGAGACAATATAGACAAAATGCAGAAGTCACCCTATTATAGGCTGAATTGTGTCCCGCCAAATTCATATGTTGATGTTAACCCCCAGTACCTCAGAATGTGACTATTTGGAGAAAGGGCCTTTAAAATGTGATTAAGTTAAATGAGGCTGTTAAGGTGGCCCCTAATCCAATCAGACTGGTATCCCGTCTGAAAAAGCCACGTGAGGATGCAGAAAGAAGGTGGCTATACACAAGCCAAGGAGAGAGGTCTCAGAAGAAACCTGTGAGCACCTTGACTTCTAGCCTCCAAAACTGCGAGAAAATAAGTTTCTGTTGGTTAAGCCACCCAGGCCGTGGTATTTTTTACAGCAGCCCTAGCACATGGATACACACCCTTTACCCTCTATCCTACTGTTCTCCTCAGGGGTAACCATGACCAACACTGTTCTTCCAGACCTATTTCCTATGCTTTTTCACACACAGTCATATATAGGAAGTTTCTTTGTTGGGCTTGTACTTTAAATAATGCTCTGTTGACTTGCTTTTTTCATTTAACAGTACATCATAGACAGCTTTCCACATCAGTACACGTAGAGAACTACCTACCACATTCTTTTTTTAAAAATAAATTTATTTATTTTATTTTATTATTTATTTTTGGCTGCGTTGGGTCTTCGTTGCTGCGTGTAGGCTTTCTCTAGTTGTGGCGAGCGGGGGCTACTCTTTGTTGCGATGTGCGGGCTTCTCATTGCGGTGGCTTCTCTTTTGCGGAGCACAGGCTCCAGGAGCGCAGGCTTCAGTAGTTGCAGCACGCTCAGTAGTTGTGGCTCACAGGCTCTAGAGCACAGGCTCAGTAGTTGTGGCACACGGGCTTAGTTGCTCCGCGGCATGTGGGATATTCCTGGACCAGGGCTCCAATCCGTGTCCCCTGCATTGGCAGGCGGATTCTTAACCACTGCACCATCAGGGAAGCCCAGAGCACATGCATTTAAAATTTGACAGCTGTTTGTCAAATTGCCTTCTACAAAGGCCTAACCAATTTCCAGTCCTATTGACATATATGAGACTCTCTGTTTCCCCATTTAGGCTTTTTCTTTTCTTTTCCTGTTTATAGGTATGAGTGTATGGATATACATAGATAGACTTACAAAAATTGTACTGTCAGTATTATTTTGAGTCATAAGCATGTTTAGGACTCATTTTCAGTTTTTATGTATAGAATAATTTTGGGGGGGAAGCTCTTGTCTACATCAACGACCATTATTGCTGATGTTGGGTATTGGAACTGTGGATTTAGACCAACCTACACATACCTCTGAAGGGTTTGTCTCTGGGATGAAGACAGAAATGAGAATGCTTTTTCCCTGGAAATAAGTGAACTAATGCTTTGAAATAGTTGGCAAAGTTATCCCTCTGAAAGTTAACTTCCAATTTTCTTTTGGAACCTAGTTAAATTATTAAAATGGCATTCAAACCCTGTAGGCTCCAGCTGCCATAACAAAATACCACCAAATGGGTGGCTTAAACAACAGGAATTTATCACGATTCTAGAGGCTGGAAGTCCAAGATCAGGCAGGGTGCCAGCATGGTCAGCATCTGAGAGCTCTTCCCTCAGACCCAACAATTTCATTCCTATATATTTACCCAACAGAAGTACATATATATGTGCACCAAAAGACGTATAAGATCATTTCAGCACTATTTGTAACACTCCTTAATTGGAAAGAATGAACAAACCACAAATATAGTGACAACATAAATTTCACAATCATGATGTTGAGCAAAGAAAGCCAGACACAGGAAAGTATATATTGTATAGTTTCATTTATATAAAGTTCAAAAAAAAAAGCAAAACCAATTTATACTGTTCAAAGTCAAGATATTGGCTCACCTTGTTGGAAAGAGGTAGAGTCTGGGAAAAGAACATGAGAGGGATTCTGGTATGTTAGTATGTTCTATTTCTTGATATGATTAGTTACCTAGTTATCATATGTTTACTATGTTAAAACTCTTCAAGCCATACACTTATGAATTTTACATTTTTTGTATGTATGCTGTCCATCATTAATAATATACAGATTTCTAAGCCCTATCTGAGCAAACAAGAGAAGTGTAGCTTCAAAGCAAATGAGATCAGAAGAATATACCCAGTATCTCATGAGGATTTTGCCTATATATTGAGAAGTTATGACATGCAGAGCTGATATCATGAGGTTAGTTGTATTACCTTGGTTTCTTATCATTCATGGAGTCATGTTGAACAATATATATATAAATATATTTATAGTATTAGTGCTATACTATTTATAGTATTAGAATAGTAGAAAATAAAAAATATATATTTATGCTCTACTCTTCTATCGTGTTTAATGTCTTAAAATATAATGGTTGTGGCTCACTATGTTGATTTCATAACCCACTAATGGCTTGTGAGATGCAGTTTGAAAAACACTGCTTTAAGCTGTATCCAGTCCAATTCTAGGAATTGAAACACAGAGAAGCTAAGTGACTTACCCAATGGCACACAGAAAAGAATAAAAAGAAGAGACCCATATTTCCTCCCACCAACTGTTTTCCCTTACAAAGCAGCTCAGTTTTTTCTGAAACTGATTAATTCAGACAGTCACTTAGACTTACCACATTTGGGTAGCTGTCCTTCACTTTAGACTAAATTCATGTTTTTATAATTTAGTAAATAGCCTGTAACCTGCCCCCAGAGAGAGCCATTCATTGGGCCACTGTTTAGTGAAACTGGTAGAAATGAAGTTTTTTTTCGGTCCTAGTCAGGGAGGAGTGTAAATGGTGGAGCTCTTTAGGGCTCAGAATTTGGAGTCACACACACATGGGCATAAATTCCAGCTCCAGCCCTCTCTAGTTTTGTGATCTGTGGGCAGGAGGCTTCTCTATGACTCAACTTCCTCAACTATAAAATAGAGGTAATAATAATGATAATAACCTTATAGAATTGAGTGAGGTCATTCATGTGAAGTATACGTGTATTAGTTACACAATGTCACAAGCATAGTAAGTACTCAACATATGTTGACATTATGTTGATGATGCCATCAGGGAAGTCCAGTCTAAGGGAAAATGAGGCAGTCCTGTGAACAGAACCCTGAAAATCCAGGAGAGACCAATGGAAACTACTTACAATTAAAGCTGAAAAGAGGAAACTCTACTTGGTTTCCATTGATTTCCAGGTCCATGGGCAATGAATAAGATACTAACAAACCCACACATGAAATTACTTATGTTGATTTACAATAGAAATGACAATAGCAATCAATTAACAAATGATGGATTTAAATGTGAACTGGCATATAGGGACTCAGTGATAAATATTCAGTATCAGTGCTCAACCCAGAATGGACTGGATATGGAGAGAGACTGGGCTTTCTTGAACAGGCAGACTGTAGCAGACGGCTCTCTTCTGTTGCAGTCACCTTTCAGGGCAAATGATACCAGGACATCAGCTGACTGGAATGCTCAGTCCTTTGGCTAAGGGCTCAACCCATTCCCCTCTTCCTCTTACCTTATTACACTTCATCATAAGCACAAAGCTCCACAGGTAGCTACCTGCAGTGCGTCTGTGTCCAGCTGCCTGTATAGATGGAGAGCCTAATAACAAAACCTGTGACGGTAACAATTTCAAACTGAAGATAGAATAGATACTTCATAGACTAGCTGTATCTGTATCATTTAAAGGGGAATCCAAGCCTTAGAAAAGAGATTACCAAATAGTCAGGGGCCTCTGAGCTTTTGTGTTCTGACACACTGTGATAAGAAGCATGAAAGCATCTGTGGAAAATAATCAGCTTTGGTAATTAGACAACTTTTATGACAATGAAAGAAGCAGATAATCCTGGTGTTCCTGACTTGAGCTGTTTTGGACAAAGGTAAAAATAGTCTGGGTAAGAATGAAAGTAAATCCAGTGTGTCTGAACCTCCTTGTCGGAAGTCAGTGGTGGTCTGAGGTCAGCAGTGTGACGAGAGTGCCCACATTATTTTCAAGCCTTAAATCACATTATCACTACACCTGGTAACAGTGCTGCCCCTCTTCAGATGTGCCTGGGCATTGTTGATGGTGCCCCAGAGCTGGATTCTGCAGCCGGAGGGTCTTCTGACTCCCTCATCCTTCTCGTGAGGGATGAACTCTGCCCTCTCATGTAATGATAATGTTGCATTGAGTCTTTGCAAATGTTAGCTCAGAGAATTCTCACGCTTCCATTTTACAGACAGGTAGTGGGGTTAAGTGACCCTTTAGGAGCAGAAATGGGGTTAGAAGTCAAATTTGGCAGCCAAACCCATGATGAAGCCACGGGGGAGGTGGTGAGCACAGAGGTGTCAGAATCAGAGGCCCAGTGTTCATATCCCAGTTCCACCTCTTACTAGCTTAGAATGTTGGAACATTTTCTTAATCTCGGTTTTCCTATCTGTAGAGTGAAGATCATAATAGTAGCTACCTCAAGGCATTGTTTGATCATGTGAGACAATGCATGTAAATTACTTAGCACCATGTTTGACACATAGAAACTGCTCAATAAACATTACCTATCATCTCCTCTATATTTCTGGGCCTTGGAAACTAAAATATGTCCAAATTGCTATATTCAATCTCTCAAATCCCTTAAGCAGATTATTTCCGGTATATTGCTGCTTGCTTTCTGGTTCTGAGTACATAATATTCTGAAATAAAATATTTTAACATTTTTTTTTGCGGTACGCGGGCCTCTCACTGTTGTGGCCTCTCCCGTTGCGGAGCACAGGCTCCAGATGCGCAGGCTCAGCGGCCGTGGCTCACGGGCCCAGCCGCTCCGCGGCATGTGGGATCTTCCCGGACCGGGGCACGAACCCGTGTCCCCTGCATAAGCAGGCGGACTCTCTACCACTGCACCACCAGGGAAGCCCAAAATATTTTAATTTTTTGAGAAAAGAAAAGTTGTAAGCAAAATATTAATTCTTGTGGACTTCATAATAAGTAGTGCAATGGACTTCTTGCGCTACTTACTTTAAATAGCCATCTAATCACACACAACCACCTCTGCCCTCCTTGAACTGGGTAACTGATAGGTAAAAATATCATTTTGTACCAAGAAGGCTTTTTACATTTTCAGTGTGCTTACCATTAACATTGGTCTGTCATTTATGATCACTCATCTGGTAGTGATATTCCCAGTGTTGGCCATACAGAGCTTCTGGGCTGGGCCAGAGGTGGGGCTCAGGTGATTCTGATAGGAAAGCCAGACACTGATTTGCACAGGGGCCAAGGAACGTCCTGGAACACAAGACTTGGATCCGGACGCCCCTGGCTTCAGGCAGCATGCCTGATGGACTAGAATAGCTCCCACAGAAGCCCGACAACAGGGAGAAATGACTGGAGCACTGGAGCACTAAGTCACCATAAGGGAAGAAGGAAGCTGCCATAGCAAAGCCAAACCCAGCAGCAAGGCCATAGTGTTTTATGGAGTGGTTGCTCCTGGTGCACCATAGGGATTGCTACCAAAATCCTGACCTTACCAGCCTGGTGAGTAAGGGCTCCAAGGAAAATGGCTGTTTCTAACTTGTGAGTGAGCTGTCCAGAACAATTTGGGGACTGAACAACTTTACTGTGGAACATCCCCAACTCCCTCTCATTTTTCAAGGTCAGTTTTAGGTGACTAGATGTCCAGCATTGGCAGGATGGTGTGACACCCTTGGTGAACTGTCAGTGCCGAAACTGCTAATAAGGTGACAAATGAAAGAGTTTGCTGGACTAACCACTTAACACTTTGAGGCTCAAACAACTTTGCTATGGTGTCTTTCCCTTCTGAGTTCCCCAGCTCAGTGTTTGTGGATGTTTGTGTATGTTTGTAGGTAGCTTTGCAGACTCTAGGAAATGGCTTTAAAGGGGAGATTCTAAGAAATTGGACTTCCCATGGTCAAGCCAATGGGAGGCTTGGAGCTGGTGAAATTTGGGTATTAATGTTATTATTATCCTTGTTCTAATGGTGAATGAAGGCTGAGCTCTTTGGATTGCTTTTTTAAGTCTCAACATCAGAGGATTCAAAGAATGCTGATTTCTTTCTTTCTTTGAGCGCTGATTTCTTGTAATGAAAATTTCAAGTTAAGCATTCCTTAAGGTCAGACACTATATCCTGTATTTTTAAAAGGAGTATTCACAAATCTTAGAAGAGTGCTAGTACACAGTAGGCGCTCAAAGAAAAAACTTAGAGTAAAATTTGTTGCTGATTCCATTCTCTTGTGGCCTAAAGGCTTGGAGTGCTTATTAGTGAACTGTGGTTTCTTCTTGCAAATCATCAAATTCTTCTCTACTGTGACTCATACAAACAGGAAAACTGATGAAATTTCTTTTTAGCAGTAACCAGCATGTGTTCTTTTCTTTATTACTTAAAAGTGCAGTAGATTCACTAACACTGAAATCAGCTATGGCCAAGGCTGAGTGATAACAGAGAGAAGTGAAACATTTTCTTAGGGGACTGTAGTGAAACTTGCTCCCCCCCCACTTTTGTTTTTCTTCAGAGGAATGCTTATAAGTGTAGCAGTAATTATATAGTCAAATGGTGTTTTGAAAAATGTGTCTACCTGCTTTGAAGATGCTTTCCAAATGAATTGCAATTACTTACCACTAGGAATAAATGATCTACAGCAGGCATTCATACTTTTTATGCAGAACAAATATTAAATGTTTGGAAAATTCATTATTTAGATAAAATTGCCCCCTCCCCCTCAACCACAGTACCCCCATGGGTTTTGGGGAGTTTGCTTTGTTAGTTATTGTGTGAAAGACAAGAGCTTATATTACCCTCTGAGAACTTGAAACTGTATTGATATTCGAGTGGGTAAGGGCAGGAATAACATCACCAGATTTCTTTTTCTCTTGAGAAGCCTGTGAGTAATTGGGGTGTGTCAGTTTTGCTGTAATTTTTGTCTAAGAGCATTTTCCTCTTTGAGATTTGTATTCCAAATACAATGTTATTGCTTAGGTAATTTCTCTGGAATAAATGATAAATCCAGTATATGAAATATAAACTGTCATCTCGATGTCTTTAATTTTGATTCAGTAGCTAAATTAGGGATTGAGATTTAAGGTTTAGTATTGTTTTGCCTGCACCCTCACATCCCAGCCTTCTTTCCTCTCCAAACTCCTATGAATTTAGGCTAGAGGCGAGGAAAGTGGGAGAAAAAACTGGAGTATGAGCTTTCTGTTCCCTTCCTTGGTTTTCAACCTTAGTTCCCTAATAGTTATTATTTGCTGAGTGCCTACTTTGAACTAGACATTGTACAAACAATATCTTATTTAATCCATAGAACAACTCTCTATGGGAGCTGCTAGTGTCGTCTTTGTTTTCCTGATGAGAACACTGAGATGCACAGATTATAAGTGTGGAGCCTGATTGCAACCCAGTTCTATTTAATTCCCCAATGCTCACTCTTTCCAAACATGGAATGCACCCAGTAAATATTTGACCGCTTCTGACTCCTTCATTCCTATACCACAGAGGACATGACTGAGTTAGACACAAAACCAGGGCTTCCTCAGCCCCCTTTGACACCAGGCTTAATGGAAGAGAAGGGAGAACCTTCTAGATTTAGAAGAGAAGAAAGGAAAGAGGGTGGGAAAAAAGAAGAGAATAAAAGCAAAATAGAGGTGAGGCTAAGGAGAGAGAAAGAGATATTTGGGAGAATTTGTGGGGAATGGGAAAGGAAGAATTAAATTCAAGTCTTCAAAAAATCAGGAAGCCCTCCATACTTTGGCTATTTTGTATGCGGAATATTTCCTAATATTTCACCAGCAATTCCCTAAATACTGAATTCTCTGCTCTAGAATTTTTATCATTTTGAAATTTAAGGAATTCAGATAATGATGATTTACCCAGAGAAAGGAATGCATAAGAGAGGCTCAAATGACTTGTCTCCACCAACCTTTTCTGACCCTTATCATTCCACTCCTCATTAGTTTGTTTTCCATTTCCTTCTTTCTTACTCATACCATCTTGAATTATCAATTCAAGTTGATAATCATGGTGTATCTACTGCACCCAAAATATTGTGGGGATGGCACACAGAGAGGAAGTTGCTGATCATCTATAGAGGAAATAAGATACACACACAAATAATTCTGATACAAAAAATAATGGTACAGTTGAATAGAAATAGAATGTACTGTGAATATTGTAGGGATCCCTCCATGTCAAAGAGGATAGAGATTTAACAAGATAATTCCCAATGAGGTTCTGGTGACAAGTTAAAAGTGTGGCAGATGGGGAAAGAGATACTGGTGGTGGTGGTAGAGGCTCTTATGTTTCCATTTCAAATACTAGTTTTCATAAAACATATATTTGTCTGTATTTTGTTCTGGTGGCCAATCCTGAGTCCCAAGAATTGACTTTACTTTATATTCTTATTGGTTATTGCTAATGTAGGACAACTAATGAGTTTTGTATTGTCTGTCTTGAATCTTGCTATGTCATTAAATTTTTTTTTTAAGTTAATTTTCTTAGATTTTTCAAAGTTAGATATCTGGAACTAATAACAGTTTTTTTCTTCCAAGATATTTACCTTTTCTTGTCTTATTACATTGACTATGAACTATAGTACAGTGTTCAAAGATAGTGGTGACAGAGTTTATTCTCTTGTTTCTCTAATAGAAATGCTTCTAGTGATTCATCACTAAATATGGTGTTGAGTTTTCTGATTCTCTTTACCAAATTAAGGAAATGTCATTCTTGGAACACTCAATCACAGGGATGGACACAAGATCCAAACAGGGCCAATCAGAATCTTCTCCTGGATTGATATAAGACATCAGAGAGGGGAATTTTTCTTTTTCTACTTTGGTTTTTAAACTAGGAAGATGAAATTTTGTGTCTGTAGATGTCCGTTTTCTCTGATACGTGGAGAGAGATACATGAACTGAGAGATAAGCTGAGCTGAGGGATACAGTGGGGAGAGAGATAGTCTTATGACACTGAGCCCTTGGATCCAGCCATGTTGGGAACCAGCACTATCCTGTGGACTTCTCAGTATATGAATCAATATAGTATGTTTTTTGCTGTAGCTATTTTGAAATGAGTGTCTGTCATTTGTATCCAAATCAGTTTTGACTAATAAACTTCCTAAATTTTCAAATTTATGGATAGAAATAATATAGATAATTATCTTATAATTTCAAAAATCTCTCCTATACCTGTCGTTAGGTATTTCTCATCCCTAAATGGTATTTTTTTGTAGTTCTTTTTAAAAAAATTATAGTTGCCTATAGTTATTGGTTTTTAGGAACATAGTTTTATTTTTTATTTTATTATTATTTTTTATTTATTTATTTTTTTGCGGTATGCAAGCCTCTCATTGTTGTGGCCGCTCCCGTTGTGGAGCACAGGCTCTGGACGCACAGGCTCAGCGGCCATGGCTCACGGGCCCAGCCGCTCTGTGGCATGTGGGATCTTCCCGGACCGGGGCACGAACCCGTGTCCCCTGCATCGGCAGGCGGACTCTCAACCACTGCGCCGCCAGGGAAGCCCAGGAACATAGTTTTATTGATCAAGACCCCAATGATCTTACAAATCTAATAAAAATTTAATTTTTCCTTCCATTTATATTCTTTATATTACTTTTAAATTTTATGTTATTTATTCATTTATTACTTTACATTACTATTTTTCTTCAATTCTGTGCTCAGTTTATTTCAAACTTTATTATTTTCTAAAGGATACATTTAAGGCTACAGATATTAATTTTCCTCTGCATATTGCTTAATCCATATTGCAGAGCTTCTCAGGTATAATGTACTTATGTTGTATATTTCTAAAGTATTTGTAATTTTTCTTTCCATTTTCTCTTTTACCCAAAAGTTATTTAGAAGGATATTTAAAATTTTCTAACTGTGTAGATATAAAACCTTCAAAAATTTTCAAAAATTTTTATTTTTTAGAAATTTCCAGATTTACAAAAAATTGCAAAGATAGTACAGAAATCCCATATAGTCACCACCTTGTTTGCTCTATTATTAACATCTTACATTAATATGGTACATTTGTTATAATTAATGAATCATTAAATACATCATTATTAACTAAAGTCCATACTTTATTTAGATTTCCTTAGTTTTTATCTAATGCCCTTTTACTATTTCAGAATCCCATCTAGGACACCACATTACATCTAGTTGTCTTGTCTCCATAAGCTCATCCTGGCTGTGTTAGTTTCTCAGACTTTCCTTATTTTTGATGACCTTGACGGTTTTGAGGGGTATCAGGTTTCTCAACTGTAAAGTTACTCTTTTCCCCCTTTCCACGTTGTACTCTTTGGAAGAAAGTTACTATATACTGCTCACACATAAAGAATGGGGAGTTATGCTCACCTCTTTGAGGTTGGAATACCTACACAATTTATTTTGAATTGTTCTGAAAGGGAGATTTGTCTCTTCTTATTAATTAATTCAATCACTTATTTATATCAGTATGGGCTCATGGATATTTATTTTATACTTTGGGTTATAATCCAATAGTACCTTACTTATTTTGTTGCTTAAATTGATTCAGTTTTGGCTGTTTGGAGGTATTTTACTTGGCCCTGGTGTCCCTTTTCCAAACACCCATTATTGTGGTATTGTGGATTTTTTGTAGCACTTCCTTACTTTCTGACACTATAAGATGCTGCAGGCTCATTTGCATATTTCCTGTTCTGGTCCTAGAATGAGTCATTTCTCTAAAGAGCTCTGCTTCCTTTGGAGAATGGTGTTAAAAACCAACATTTGAGCACTAGATATGCTTGTTGCTACTGGGGTATCATTGTTTCTAGACCCTCTCAGCTGACTGAACAAGGAAATATATGTGTGTAGATAATCTGTGTATATACACATATAATAAATATTTCTATATGTAATTATTTATATCTATATTAAGCTACACATGAGTTCATATTGATGTCTCTGACTCATAACTATTACCACATGGATCATTCTAGCTTCCTTCCCTTGCTTATCTGTCTGGACTTCTACCATCTGCCATCCATTTCCTTAATTGCTCAGTTACAATATGTAAGTATAGCAGTATCAGGATTATTAACCCATACCATCATGGACTATAATTTTAACAACTAAAACCCCCACTGCCCCCAAAAGTCCCCTATGCTTCATCTATTCAGATATCCCTCCTCTCCCCCTCAAGCTCCTATGAACCGCTGATAATTTTTACCTTCTCTATAGTTTTGTCTTTTCCAGAATGTCATATAAGGCATTATTACAGAATGTAGCGTTTGCTACTGGCTTTTTTCACTTGGCAATATGCATTTAAGATTCATCTCTGTCTTTTCATGTTTGATGGCTTATTTCTTTTTATTGCTGAATAATATTCCATTGTTTAGGTATGCCGTAGTTTGTTGATTTGTCTCTTGAAGGGCATCTTGACTGCTTCCAACTTTTGGCTGTTATGAATAGAGCTGCTATACATATTTACATGCAGGTTTTGTGTGGACATAAGTTTTCAAATCAGTTGTGTAAATAACTAGGAGCATGATTGATGGATTTTATGATAAGGCTTTGCTTACCTTTGTAAGACTGCAAAACTATCTTCCAAAGTACCATTTTGAATAAGTGTACCCGTTACTTTTTGCATCCTCATTAGCATTTGCTATTACCAGGTTTTTTTTTTTTGTTTGTTTTGTTTTGTTTTTGGATTTTGGCTATTCTAATAGGTGTAGTCTGCCTCATTATTGTTTTAATTTGCAATTCTCTAATGACAGGTAATGTTGACCACATGTATTTTTGCCATCCTTACATATTCTTTGGAGAGGTACCTGTGCAGATCTTTTGCCCGTTTTTAATTAGGCTGTGTTCATACTGTTGCACTGAAGAGTTCCTTGTATATTTTGGATAACTGGCCTTTATCAAGTATGCCTTTCACAAATATTTTTTCCCAGTGTGGATTGACTTCCCTTTCCCTTGAGTGTCTTTCACATGGCAGAAGTTTTTAATTTAATGAAGTCCAGCTTATCAATTATTTCTTTCATGAATTGTGCATTTGTGTTGTACCTAAACTAAGTTCATCTTGATTTTCTCCTAGGTTATCTTCTAGGAGTTATATAGTTTTAGGCCTGTGATACATTTTGAGTGAATTTTTGTGAAGGGTATAAAGTCTGTGTCTAGATTCATCTTTTTGCATTTGGATGTTAAATTGTTCCAAGCACCATTTGTTGAAATGACTGTCTTTTCTCCATTGTATTGCCTTGCTGCTTTGTCAAAAAATTAGTTGACTTTATTTATGTGGGTCTATTTCTGGGCTCTCTATTCTATTCCATTGATATATTTGTCTGTTCTTTCACTAATACCACACTGTCTTGATTACTGTAGTTTTATAGTGAGTCTTTTTTGTTTTTAAGTGGATCAACACTTTTTTAGATATTAACATTTAACACACTCATATAGCCACGTATAGGTGATCATTCTTCATTTGGCTGAAGAGAACCCCTTTGCATTAGACAGTTGGCTAAATGTTTTCCTTTTCTGACATGTTTCAGTTAGCACAAGACTAGTGCAAACAGATATGTTAGCTCTTGGCTGGGCTGTCTGACACTCAGGCTTTATTACAGAGTAGGGCACCTAGGGAATGTGAATTATAGTTTGTTTCAGCCTCGGCGTCCTAAACACATCACTCAGTCTAGGCGATTATTGAATTTCCTCCAGAGCTAGGGCCTCAAGAACCCTCTCCAAGTAGGACTCCAGCCCTCTCCAACCCGTAGTAGCTCCTGTGGCCAAAGAGAAATCTGAGGAAAAGTATACAGAGTCTGAGAAGGCAGAGCAGAGAAAGACAGACCCAGCCTCCCTAGAGCTGAGGTTTACAGCTGCTCTGTTGAATAAAACATACTCTGCTCAGCCCTCTACTAAAGAAGATGGTATGGCAGCTGAAATGGGTGATAAAAATTTCTGGAAAATGAAATCAGTACTCACAAAGCTTGAGACCAGAATCTGTACACTGAGTATTTGGATACAGAGTGTCCTCTCATAGCTAGAGATGGAAGTAGCTGCGTGTGGGGCTAAGATCACTAAAGGTCCAGTCTAACACACCCACTGCATCATGGGAGCCCTTATGCAGATGACCCATGTGCAAATGAGCAGCATGCAAATACCACATGGCAACCCAGTGCTGTGGGATTAAGGAAACTCCCTACCAACCACCGTGACCGCAACTACTATTATAATTACTGTATTACTACTGTATTACAACGATGACTACTACTTCCTAACAGGTAACTGTGGTCATGTAATACTCTCCTAAATTGTCTCCCTGCTTCCTCTACTCCTCTGGTCCCCCCTCCCCCAACCCATTGTCCACACAGCAGCCAGAGTGCTCCATTTAAAACATAGGACATATCACGTGACTTGCCAATTCTAAACCCACATAGCTTCCCATTTCACTCAGAATAAAAGCCAGTAGTTTTTATGATTCAACAACCCATGTGATCTTGGCTTCTGTCCTCTTTCTGACCTCATCTACTACTACTCTCCCCTTACCCACTCCACTCTGACCGCACTGCTCCTGGCCCTTCCTTCCTTAGGGCCTTTGCACGTGTGGCTGCGCTTTGCACCAGTCTTCCCCAGATGCTCTCATTGTTCCTGCCCTTACTTCATTCTGGGCTCTGCTCAAATGTCACCTGCACTAAAAGTCTTTCCCTGACCCCCTACCCAAACTCACAAGTGCTCTATTTCCTCCCACCCTGTTGTCAGGTTGAGTTCTCCAAAAGGAAGTAGACACAGACATGGAGTTTGGGATGCAAGATATTTAAGAGGAATCAACGCCAGTGTAGAGGAGAAGGTGGAAGTAGGACTGGGCAGAGGAAGAAATGGAACTGTGATTTGGGGAGCTTGGGAACCGGTTTTGCCCATCAGAGGTGGCCTAGGGGCCAAAATGACTAGGCTTTTCCAGCTTATCTTGCTTAGTTCCGGGTGGAGGCTGCCCCAGGAACAGTGAGATTTGGGGGAGGCATGTCTCTGCAGCTGAGGCAGGTCCTGAAGGGGCGCACAGCTGGAGGCCATCAGCTGACCACACTCCCTCAGTTGGGTAGCAAACCCTTCCCTCCTGAAGGTGGATCTCACCTCCACCACACCTGACTTGGTTTTCTTCATTGTACTTAGTACTACTTGAGATAATATTGGATATTCACTTGTTTATGTGATTACTGTCTTTCTCCAGAAGGGCAGGGCCTTATTCATCTTGCTATGTTCCTTGAGGCTAGAAAGTTGCTCAGTAAATAATTGTGGAATAAGAGACTGCTTACTAAATATCTTCGTATATAGCACTTCATATTATTCTCCCAACGATCCTTAAAGATCAGTATTATTATTTACATTTTACACATGAGAAAATGGAGATTTAGAAAGACAATCAGACCTCAGATCCAGGGGCTGGACGGCATCTGATTCAAGATTTTTTTTACCTTCTTGTGATGAGAACTTTTAAGATTTACTTTCTTAGCAACTTTCAAATTTGCAATAAATATTATTGACTATGTTATTGAACCAATGCTCAGTAAAGCCAATCTACTGACACCAGATTGTGGTGAAAGGAAGAATAACGTTTATTTCAAAGCCAAGCAAGGTGAATGGGCTGCTCATGCTTAAAAGACTCCTTGATGACTTTCAGGGAAGGGCTTTTAAAGGCAAGGTGAGGGAGAGGATCACAGGGTGTGTGAACAGCTCAGGTATATCCTTCTGATTGGCTGGTGGTGAGGTAACAGGGTGGTGTTTCAGGAATCTCAATTATCAATTTTCTGGCTCCAACTGGTCTGGGGTCTATGTAGCAGTGATCAGCAGTTAACTCCTTTCACCTGGTGGGGATTTTAGTATCTGCAAAACAACTCAAGGATATGGCTCAAGATATTACCTATAGCCCTTGAGGAGGAACTAAAGGTCTTTGACTTTGTTTTATGGCTAAACTACTTTATTTTGTCTTGCTTGACTGTTTTCCTTTCTTTCTGCATTTTCTTACTTCTCTGGTTAAATTTGCTCTGTGGAACTTGGTGAAGGCTTAGGATGCTAAAGCTTTTCTACATACAAGAGGCAGATGGATACAGGGGATCTTCCCCTGGGAAGGCCCTGCAGTATCCTGCTCAGTTTCAATTATAGCCCCCATGCTGTATATTACATCCCCATGACTTATTTATTTTATGACTGGAAGTTTGTACCTCCTGATCCCCTTCACTCATTTCACCATTTCACCCATTTCCCACCCCCTTCCCCTCTGGCAACCACCAGTCTTTTCTCTGTATCTATGGGCTTTGTTTTGTTTTGTTTGTTCATTTGTTTTGTTTTTTAGATTTCATATATAAGTGAAATCATATGGTATTTGTCTTTCTATAGTAAGTATTACTATTGGGTCGTGTCAGTCTTCTGGCTTTCTTCTTTTCCTTCAGTGTTGTTTGGCTATTCTGGATCTTTTGTCTTTCCATATAAACTTTAGAATCAGTTTGTCAATATCTACAAAATAACCCGCAGGGATTTTGATTGGGATTGCTTTGAATCTGTGGATCGAGTTGGGAAGAACTGACATCTTGACAGTAACTCTCCATGAACATGGACTATCTCTCCATTTATTTAGTGCTTCTTTGATTTCATTTATCAGAGTTTTGTGGATTTCCTTACATAGACCTTGTACTTATTTTGTTAGATTTATATTTAATCATTTCATTTTGGGGGTTGCTACTGTAAATGGTATTATGTTTTTAATTTCAAATTTACCTTTCACTGCTGAATATAGAAATCAATTGAATTTTGTATATTACCTTTGTATCCTGAAAAATTGATTATAGCAATATAATAATTATTAGTTCCAGAAGTTTTGTTGTTCTTGTTGATTCTTTCTGATTTTCTACGTAGACAATTATGTCATCTGCCAACAAAGACACTTTTTTTTTCCTTCCTTGCCAGTGTGTATACCTTTTATTTCCTTTTCTTGTCTTATTCTAATAGCTAGGACTTCCAGAACTACCTTGAAATGGATTGATTGTAGAGGACATCCTTGCCTTTTTCCTAATCTTTGGGGAGAATCATCTAGTTTCTCACCATTAAGTATGATGTTAGATATAGATTTTTAAAAGGTGTTGTTTACCAAGTTGAGGAAGTTTCCTTAGTTCTACTTTGTTGAGAGGTTTTTTTTTAGCTGTATGTGGGCCTGTCACTGTTGTGGCCTCTCCCGTTGCAGAGCACAGGCTCCGGACGCGCAGGCTCAGCGGCCATGGCTCACGGGCCCAGCCGCTCCACGGCATGTGGGATCTTCCTGGACCGGGGCACGAACCTGTGTCCCCTGCATCGGCAGGCGGACTCTCAACCACTGTGCCACCAGGGAAGCCCCTGTTGAGAGGTTTTTGTTTTGTTGTTTATTTTATTTATTTATTTATTTTTTTACGGTATGCAGGCCTCTCACTGTTGCGGCCTCTCCCGTTGCGGAGCACAGGCTCCGGACGCGCAGGCTCAATGGCCATGGCTCAGGGGCCCAGCCGCTCCGCGGCATGTGGGATCTTCCCAGACCGGAGCACGAACCCGCATCCCCTGCATCTGCAGGCGGACTCTTAACCACTGCGCCACCAGGGAAGCCCTGTTGTTTATTTTTAATTACAAATGAGTGTTGGATTTCAGGAAATGTTTTTTCTGCATCAATTGATATGATCATGTGCTTTTTGTTCTTTAGCTTGTTGGTGTAATGGATTACATTAATTGAATTTTGTGAATTTTTAAAAATGTTTTTTCACTCAGGTAAAATTTACCAACAGTGAAACACACAGGTGTTAAGTTTGCAATTATATGAGTTTTATAATTAGATACAGTTATGTAACTAGCACTCCAGTCAAGATATAGAACAGTTTCTTCATCCCAGAATCATTCTCTTGTGTTCCAGTTAATCTTCATCCCTCATAAGCAGCTTCTGTTCTGATTTCTATCACTTGAACTTTATAGGAATAATACAGTGTTTGATGTCCAGCTTTTATTGTTCAACGTAGTGTTTTTTGGATTCAATTATGTTGTTGTATGTATCAGTAGTTTGTTCTTTTTTATTACTGAATAATATCCCATTGTATAAATATACTATAATTGTTGATGATCATTTTGATTATTCCTAGTCTTCAGTTATTTTCATTAAAGCTGCTATTAACATTTTCTGCAAGTCTTTGTGGACATGTTTTCATTCCTCTTGAGTATATAGCTAGGAGTGGAACTGGATAGATACATATTTAGTTTTATAAGAAATTTTTTTTTTAATTTTTCCATTTTAATTCCAGTATTGGCTTTATAGCTATATCTCTTTATATAATTCTTTAAATGTTTGCTCTAGTCATTGAAATATGTATTCTTAGTTTATCACAGTCTACTTAAAGATAATATGGTGCCACTTCACATAAAAAGTAAGAATCTTACAGCAGTAATTTTTCCATCCTTTGAACTATTGTTGCTATTCATTTTATATCTACTTATGTAATAATTTCCACAATAATATCATTGTTTTTCCTCTAAACTGTCAGTTTTCTTTCACAGAAATTAAAAGGAGATAAAAAATCACCTTTTATATGTTCCTACATATTTACCATTTCAGGCACTCTTCATTCCTCCTATTGATTCATATTTCCATCTGATACCATTTTCTTCCAGCCTGAAGAACTTCTTTTAGCATCTCTTGTTGTGTCAGTCCTCTGGCAATGGTTTTTGTAAGCTTTTCTTTATCTGAAAATAGTTTAATTTCACCCTCAGTTTCAAAGCCTATTTCACTAGATATAAAAGTTTACACTGAGAGTGTTTTTCTTACAGCACATCTGAGCTAGGGCCTGAAGATTTGCATTTCTAAGATTTCCCAAATAATGCTAATCCTAGTAGTCCCAAGGATATCCTTTGAGAACATACTCAATTTATTATCTTCTATCACTTTAACACCATTGTGCCCTTTTTACTATTAAATCACAAATTTTTGATGACATTCAATGTCAGTACTGTGTAGAAGGGAAACATGTTTATCACTCAACACCTAGTATAATGCCTAGAGTATAGCTCTTTGATAAAGAACTGTAATTTATTAAATCACAGTGGGAGAATTTAACAACTCTCTCTCTCTCACAAATTAACAACTCTCACAAATTAACAACTCATGCAGTCAAAAATAAATAAGACCACTTCACACACACAGTGGGATGGCTATAATCAAAAAGACAGATGATAAGTGTTGGTAAAGATGTGCAGAAATTGGAACCTATATATACTGCCAGTAGTAATGTAAAATGTTGCAGCCACTGTGGAAAAGAGTCTAGCAGTTCTTCAAGACATTAAACACAGAAATATCACATGATCTGGCAATTTCACTTTAAGAATATATCCAAGAGAAACAGTGGGCTACAGGGGGCAGAGAATGAAATGAGTTTGAAGTTATTAGCAGTCCAGATAAGACAAGGCTTTGAGAACTATGGTCAAGAGTTTAGATTTAATTCTAAGTGCATTGGGGAACCTTTAAAAAGGTTTAAGCAGATAAATCCCATGGTCTGATTTATATTTTAAAAAGATCTCTCTTAACCATGCAATTGTACAAATGAACGACGAGGATTTCTGTACATTATATAGGTTATCTCTAGGATATATTTTAAATGGAGAAAGTAAGATGTAGAACACTGTTTACAGTAGCCTAAATACTTTGTGTAAGGGGGGCATAAACATGTATATCATATTTTTAAAGCAGTTAGTTATAAATAAAAAACTAATAAAATGTGTTGCCTATGTAGAGAAACAACATTTAGGGGGGCAGGCAAGCATAATGCAAGACTTTTGTCAAATTACTTTGACAAAATAGATATAAAAATTGAATCCTTGGGACTTAGATATAAAAATTGAATTACTAAAGAATAAAAAGCAATCCCTAAAAATTGAAAACAAATGGCCATAAGTGTAGATCATGTTGATGCTAAACCCACATAAAGAAAATCATTACTAGAAGTGACTTTAAAGTGTAGTAAAGTGACTTTAAAGTGTAGTTTACGTCCCTAGTAGGATATATCCTAAGAACAAAACCCACAAAAATATTAAATTGCACTCAGTAGTCTTATTGTTTTAAATAATACTGGTAATGCTATTTTTTAACTATTATAGGTCTGTCATAGGATAAAGAAAGTAAATAATCATGTTAATGTTAGAAACCAAGATTTTCACTTTAGGAGAAAAAAGACATATAAATCTAGAGAAGTAAACACTCTGTAATCTGAACTTTGAAATGGATGTATCAGTTTAATTTATGATTTATGAATTTTTTCTTTCAAAAACCAGTGTGTACTTCCTAACTCTGTCCTAACCTTCCTAATTCTGAAAAGACCTAAAAGCAATAACAGTGCAGTAGCAATGAGCACCCCTAGTTTCCAAATTGTGGATTTTCAACTAAAAGGAACCTGGGCTTCTTGGAAAAATGGCTGATTGAAGGTTTGTGGTAAGAAATGTATCTAGATAAACCAGGATTATTTTATTGTACCAGAGAATAAGCAAGCTATCAAAAACTAATGGAAAAAATCTAGACTTCAGAAAAAGAACAATAATTGCAATTCATTGCAATTATATCAGATATGTAAAATTTCCTAATAACGTAAAACATAACAAACCTCACTCGTTGCCACAGAAGGTTACTAGGGCACCAGCTCGTCTGCAAACTGATAAATAAAAAGAAAGAATCGCATTTATTCTACCTTTCAAACTTTATTTCAGAATAACCAAACCATTGATGAAAGTTCTTTATGGAAGAAGTCCAAATGATAAATGCAGAAGGAATGATAGAAGTAGAAAATCACCAGTTTGCAACCCTATGGACCTAAGCAACATGTTTGTGAGTGAATATTAAAGCCATAAAGTGAAAATTTAATGAGGGATTTTATAGTAGAGGAGTCAAGCTGTCGCCACGTTAACCCTCTGATTGCTTTGACATTTGTAAAAGGAACAACCAGACATTACATCTCATGATATGATGTGACAGGAAAAATTCAGCATTACCTGAAGTATTCTTATCTATGATGTTAATTCTTAATCTAGTCAAACCCCTTTATCAGTTTACCACCCTCCCTCCCCGCAACACACATTAACTGAGACCAAGAGAAAGCAATCAGCCAAAGCCCCCCGCTCACTGCTAGAGAAAACTAGAGAAAGCCCACGTGCAGCAACAAAGACCTAAGGCAGCCAAAACAAACAAACAAACAAAAAACCCCCAAAATGTCAGCAAATCTACAGGACAAATCTAGAAGATAAACGACTCAGTTTTTTTAAAAATTCATGACATGAACTACAATATATCCATACAATGGAATAGTATTTGTCAATAAAAAGAAAGTACTGCTAAAACATCAGTGAGCCTTGAAAACATTATGCTAAGAGAAAGAAGCCAGTCACAATGGATTAAATATTGTACGATTCCATTTATGTGAAATGTCCAGAATAGGCAAATCTATAAGGACTAAAAATAATTTGTGGTTGCCTACAACTGGTAGGCAGATGGTAGGATTGGGGGATGATGGTTAAGGGGTACAAAATTTATTTTTTTAAGGGTGATTAAAATATTTTAGAATTGATTATGGTGATAGTTGCACAACTTTGCAAATATACTAAAAACCATTGAATTGTACACTCTAAGCAGGTAAATTGTATGGTGTAATTATACGTCAGTAAAGTTGTTGAAAAATCTAAGACAGGAAAAAATAGTGGCAGGGGGACTGTTACATAACCAAAAAGGTTTAAGAGACAAAACAATCAAATGTAATGTGAGAACCTTATTTAGATCTTGAGTCAAACAAACTGACTGTAAAAATATACCTTTGAGACCCTCTGGGAAGTTTAATTATGGGCTGAGTATTAAATATTGCTATGGTCTTAATGTTTGTATCCCCTCCAATTTATATGTTGAAGTTCTAAACATCAAGGTGATGGTATTAGGAGGTGGGGCCTTTGGGAGGTGATTAGGACACAATGGTGCAGCCCTTATGAATGTGATTAGTGCCCTTATAAAAGAAATCTTAGAAAGGTCCATTGCTCTTTGCCCTGTGAAGATTATAGTGAGAAGGCAGGCCATCGAGGAAGAATGGGGCTCTTATGAAACACCAAACCCGCCAGTCCCATGATCTTGGACTTCTGAGCCTTCAGAAATGTGAGAAATAAATTCCTATTGTTTATAATCTACCCAGCCTGAATGGACTCAGACAGATTTTAAGAAATAGTTGTCAGTTTTGTTAGGTATGGTCATGTTATGTTGGTTATGAAAAATGTTACCAGATAATGTGCATACAGAAATATTTATAGGTGAAACAATATGATGTTTTGGATTTGCTTTAAAATACTCAAAAAAAATGAGGATTAGGTGAAATAATAATGGCTATTTAAACTGGGTAATGACTCCCTTACAAAGGGACTCATTATTCTACTTTCTTCACTTTTATAGGATTTTATTTTCTATAAGAAAACAATTTAAAAACACTATTTGTGCATTAAAAAGATCACAATGAGTGTTTTTTAAGGAACCTCAATATTGTTCTCCATAGTGGCTGTATCAATTTACATTCCCACCAACAATGCAAGAGGGTTCCCTACCATATGACCCAGCAGTCCCACTACTGGACATATACCCTGAGAAAACCATAATTCAAAAAGAGTCATGTACCACAATGTTCATTGCAGCACTATTTACAATAGCCAGGACATGGAAGCAACCTAAGTATCCATCAACAGATGAATGGATAAAGAAGATGTGGCACATATATACAATGGAATATTACTCAGCCATAAAAAGAAACGAAATTGAGTTATTTGTAGTGAGGTGGATGAACCTAGAGTCTGTCATACAGAGTGAAATAAGTCAGAAAGAGAAAAACAAATACTGTATGCTAACACATATATCTGAAATCTAAAAAAAAATGGTTCTGTTAATAATCGTTTTTTCCTTCATAGCCTTTTCTTGTGTTCATTTTTTCATTTGTCTTCAGGTAATTATTTTGGTCAAAGTTCATGGACTGTAAACTTTATGAGTTCCTGCATATCTAAAAACACCTTTGTTTTGCCCATATATATGAGTGATTGTTTGGCTAAGTATATAATTTGCGGCTCAAAATTTTCTTCTCTCAGAATTTAGAAGAAAGTGTGCCATTGTCTTCTGGCATTCACTATGGCAGATGAAAATTCTGACGCACATTTTGTTCTCAGTCCTTCATAGGTATTCTTTTCCTTTCCTGTCCCTTACAGGAAGCTTTTAGATTTCTCTTTTACTTAGAAGTCATATGTCTTTCCAAGATAGGTCTAAACGTGTTTTTCTCCTCCTGACTGGTACTTGATGTGCCCTTCTTTCAACCTGAAGACTCAAGTATCCACTAAGGGAAATTTTCTTCTGTAATTTCCTTGATTATTTCTCTCCTTTCTTCAATCTCTCCTCATTTTCTGGGACTTGTGGATATATCTCCCATGTCTTTACACTTTTCTCTTGTACTTTTTTCTCTTTGCCTCTTTGCATTGCATTCTGGGAAAGTCCCTCTGCTTTGTCTGCCAGTATACCTATTCACTCCTTAGCTGTCTCCATTCAGCTGTTGAGCCCAGGGTAGAGTTTTTAATTTTGGCAATGATATATTTGATTTCCATGTACTAGTTTTACTTTTTATAGCATTATGTTCTTTTATATCACCCAATTTCTGGGGATTTGAATTACAATTAAAATTCTCCCTGTTTAATCTATATTGGTAACTAGGGTGTTTTTCCTTATCCTGAATGAGCTCCCTTTTTAGCTGACAGTGACTGCAGATTCTTTTACAAGAACCCTGGGTCCATTGTTCATTTGCTTGTTGTTTGTAATTGTGGTAAAATAAGCATAAGGTAAAATTTACCATTTTAACCATTTAGAAGTGTACAATTCAGTGGCATTAAGTGTAGTCACTATATTGTGCAGCCGTCACCACTATCCATTTCCAGAATTTTTAAAATATCCCAAACAGAAACTCTGTACCCATTAAATAACTCCCTAGTCTCTTCTTCCCAAGACCCTGGTAATCTCTATGATACTTTCTGTCTCTATGAATTTGCCTCTTCTAGGTATCTTATATAAGTTGAATCATACAATATTTGTCCTTTTGTGTCTGGCTTATTTCAGTTAGCATAAAGTTTTCAATATTCATCTATGTTGTAGCATATATCAGAATTTCCTTCCTTTTTAATTTAAGGTTGAATAATATTCCATTGTATATATATAATACATTTTGTTTATACATTCATCTGTTGATGGAATGTTTAGGTTGTTTCCATCTTGGCTATTGTGAATAATGCTGCTATGAACATTGATGTGCAAGTATCTGTTCAAATGTCTGCTTTCAGTTCTTTTTTAAAAAATTTTTATTAGAGTATAGTTGATTCATAATGTTGTGTTAGTTTCAGATGTATAGCAAAGTGAATCAGTTATACATATATCGACTCTTTTTTTCTTAATATATTCTTTTCCCATATAGGCCATTACAAAGTATTGAGTAGAGTTCCCTGTGCTATACAGCAGGTTCTTATTAGTTATCTATTTGCTTTCACTTCTTTTGAGTATATCCCCAGAACTGGGATTACTAGATCATATGGTAACTCTATGTTAAATTTTTGAGGAACCACTCTAGTTTTCCACAGTGGCTGTACCATTTTACATTCCTACTAACAGTGCATCAGGGTTCCAATGTCTTCACATCCTCACTAACACTTGTTATTTTCCATTTTATTATTTTCTTTATTATAGTCATCCTCATGTGTGTGAAGTGATATTTCATCGTGATTTTGATTTGCATTACTCTAATGACTAGTAACACTGAGCATTTTTCATGTGCTTTTTGGCCACTTGTATATCTTCTTTGGAGAAATGTCTGTTCAAGACCTTTGCCCAGTTTTGAATTGGGTTGTTTGTGTTTTTGTTGTTGTTGAGTTGTAGAAGTTCTTTATATACTCTGGATATCAATCCCTTATGAGATATATGACTTGCAAATATTTTTCCCAGATCCACTGGTTTTGGGGGAGTATGGAGGTAGGAACATCTGACGGGGCAGGCCTCCTATTAGAGTTTGCAATATCTTGTCTTCTGGGTACAGAGGTGGAAGCCACTGCTTTGCTGGGTTACTGTCCCACTTCTCAGGGAGCATCTTTTCTGGGAGTCTTCACCTTCAGAAACTCTACTCCGGAGCAAAGCCCATAATCACTTACTCTGAGAAAAAAGAATTAGATAGCTATTACCACTTATATCATATTAGAATGCTTTCAGTTGCAAATACAGAACACCCAAATGAAACTGGCTTAAACAATAAGGAAGTATATTGTCTCTCTAAGAGCAAACTCAAA
This sequence comes from Aethalodelphis obliquidens, assembly GCF_003676395.1. Taxonomy (NCBI): domain Eukaryota; kingdom Metazoa; phylum Chordata; class Mammalia; order Artiodactyla; family Delphinidae; genus Aethalodelphis; species Aethalodelphis obliquidens. The sequence continues at coordinate 54,978,059 of NW_020837951.1, forward strand.
CAGAGGATGTGCCTCAGAACTGATTGAGAAGTTCAACAGTGTCATCAAAAGCCCAGATTCTGTTGGTTTCTCAGATTTTTCTATATACAATGTTAATTTCATCCTAACCCTCTGTTGTAGGTTGTCTGTCTTTGACAATCAGGTCTGCATACTTTTCTATCCAGCAAATATCCACTTGTCTCCTTGGCCATTTCTGAGTCACATGCTTATTCCCGAACATGAGACATGAGACTGCACTTAGACCAAAGTCTCCCACCCTTGAAGCTGAGAGGGTTGGTCATCCCAGAGGTATATGCCCTGTTTGGGGGAGGAGTGAAACAAAATGGGGGTTCCATTAGGAAGAAGGAGCAAATGAGTGCTGTAGGCAATCAGTAATATTCACTACACTACTATTAATAAATTACCAAGCTCAAAGCTCACTATTTCTCGCCTATCCTATTATCTCTAATCTTGAGGCATTCCAGGGTTCTTTTGGGAGGCTAATTTTGGGGCGAGTGTCTTTTCTGTTGTCTGTTAGGCTTAGTAGTTTTCACTATCGACCTGCTTTATATCTTCCAATAATTTCTCACTCTTCAGGGGTCTAACAACACCCCCATTTCCTTTCCATGTTTGCCTTGAAGTCATTTTTATGTTTGTATTTCCTCTATCATTCTAGTGAGATACTGGGAATGAGAGGAAACACAAGCATTTGGCTAGCCATATTAAACTGGAGGTCAACATACCTCTGAATTCAGGATTTTCCTATCTCTTATTCCTGACTCAATTATTATTATTATTTTTTGCGGTACACAGGCCTCTCACTGTTGTGGCCTCTCCCGTTGCGGAGCACAGGCTCCGGACGCACAGGCTCAGCGGCCACGGCTCACGGGCCCAGCCGCTCCGTGGCATGTGGGATCTTCCCGGACCGGGGCACGAACCCGTGTCCCCTGCATCGGCAGGCGAACTCTCAACCACTGCGCCACCAGGGAAGCCCCTGACCCAATTATTTGGCTTAAAACTCTTCAGAGGGGACTTCCCTGGTGGCGCAGTGGTTAAGAATCCTCCTGCCAGTGCAGGGGACATGGGTTCGATCCCTGGTCTGGGAAGATCCCACATGCCGTGGAGCAACTAAGCCCGTGAGCCACAACTACTGAACCTGTGCTCTAGGCCCCACAAGCCACAACTACTGAGCCCACGCGCCACAACTACTGAAGCCCACACACCTAGAGCCTGTGCTCCGCAACAAGAGAAGCCACCACAATGAGAAGCCTGTGCACTAGGGTCATACATCTTGTAAGTGGCAGAGCCAGGAATTGAACCTAGATAGATGAACTCAAGCCCAGATAGCCTCAGAGTCCAGCTGAGGAGTCCTTTCCATTCAGGTTTGGCAAATGCATCATGTTTTTGTGGAAAAACAAGGTTATACTCTCTGTTTGATTTTCAATACCTTTATGACAACATCTAATAGTAGTATTTTATTATTATTATTTTTGTTTTATTTTTCTCTTTGGCCTCAGAAGCAAAATGACTGCAAATTTGCAGCTGATTTTTTCTTAAGAATTAAAGAGGCAGATTTTTTTTTAATGAGCTTATAATTAATACCTTTGAGGACACCATCTTATAAATATATTTTGATTCAAAGCCTTGAGACCACTTTCTTTAGTTTATTCCCATCTAATTAGCATTTCATCATGTAGAAGAGTTATACATAATTAATATATATAAAATGTTAAGTAATCAATCTTGGTACTGATCCCTAGGATACAACTAGTGTTAAAACTTCCCCACTTTCTATAATAAAAGAACCATTTAGCTTACTAATTTCATGTTTAATATGTTTTTTTATCCTTGCTCTAACTGCTTGAGAATCCCAAGTGCTGTTTTTAAAAAATATCTTTTGATAGAGAATCTTATTAAGAGTTTCTAAAAATGTAAATAAATGTTTATTCTCTTTAATTTGCATTCTTTTTGCTAAGATGACTTCTCTTGTGTTGTTTTGGAAGAAAATTGATGACATCAGGTATCTGTCCCTGTTTCATCTTTATATCTGTGAATTGCTAGAGGTTTTAAGTTTTTTAAGTTTGTTCATCTGGGGAAAGAGGATATTGAACTGGGATATCTCTTTGGGTATTACTACCCTCCTCCAACATGACACACAATTCTTTACATATCTATTAAATAGTGAAAAGGTAGAAATCCAAGGAAGAAAAAAATATCAAGGAAAAGAACAAAAGCTCTTCTTGGTTAGTTTTCCACTAGATTACTATAATCGGACTGTATTTGTTCCTCAGCTTCATCTAACACCATGTAGTTTCCCTGTTGCAAGGGGAAGAGTCAAGGTAATTTTGATCCAGTTAGCCAAAGGAATTAGCTAGATCCTAATATACATATGACCCAGACTTCCGAATGCCTTTTTAAAAAAAATTTATTTATTTTATTTATTTATTTTTGGCTGCATTGGGTCTTTGTTGCTGTGTGTGGGCTTTCTCTAGTTGCGGCGAGTGGGGGCTACTCTTCGTTGCGGTGCACAGGCTTCTCATTGCGGTGGCTTCTCTTGTTGTGGAGCACAGGCTCTAGGCGCTCAGGCTTCAGTATTTGTGGCACGTCGGCTCAGTAGTTGTGGCTCGCAGGCTCTAGAGTGCAGGCTCAGTAGTTGTGGCACACAGGCTTAGTTGCTCCGTGGCATGTGGGATCTTCCTGGACCGGGACTCGAACCCATGTCCACTGCATTGGCAGGTGGATTCTTAACCACTGCACCACCAGGGAAGCCCCCTCAACTCCTTTCTTGCACCAATTTGGTAACTCAAAGAGAAAATTATCTAAGATTATAAGGAAAAACAAACCTTGAAGGACCAGTGAGGTATTGGGAAATACTTCAGTCTGGGAAGAGCAATTAGTTCCAAATTAACTTGGACTTGAGAAATTAAACTAGGAAAAATAAAATGATCTGCAGATATGTCATCCTAAAAACCATAGCTATTTCAAATTTTTTTAACCTAAAACTCTCTTCTCAAAGAAAAACAGAAAGGAGAGGTACCTCTAATTTAGATTCAGAGAAAATTGGCACAGAATATCTCAATTTAAGAGACGTGTAAGAAGGAGAGTAAAAAGGAAAATGTCAAAATCTTGGATACTTAAAACCAAACTGAGTTGCTATAGAGGTGAAGTCAGAGAAAGAATTACAGTCCAGTGAAGCATCATTGTTATAAATTGCTCTCAGCATGCTGGTCCACAAAATTCCAGGCCAGGGGAAGACAGGAAATTTGAAAACAGTCGTATTCTCTACAACTAATGCAGTCAGCTCTTTCTCTGAGTTTGTAGCAATACTTGTCTTTAAGTGAAATAAAAATTTGTAGGACAGTGCCTGGCACAGAATCAGTACACAAATTCCTTCCCCTTTTCAGGGGCAAATGGACAATCGGGCCACTTTTAATCTTTTTTTTAAAAAAATTTATTTATTTATTTATTTATTTATGGCTGTGTTGGGTCTTCGTTGCTGTGCACTGGCTTTCTCTAGTTGCGGCGAGTGGGGCCTACTCTTTCATTGCGGTGCACAGGCTTCTCATTGCGGTGGTTTCTCTTATTGTGGAGCACGGGCTCTAGGTGTGTGGGTTTCAGTAGTTGTGGCACGCGGGCTTCAGTAGTTGTGGCTTGTGAGCTCTAGAGCGCAGGCTCAGTAGTTGTGGTGCCTGGCCTTAGCTGTTCCACGGCATGTAGGATCTTCCCGGACCAGGGCTCAAACCTGTGTCCCCTGCATTGGCAGGAGGATTCTTAACCACTGTGCCACCAGGGAAGCCCACCATTTAATCTTATTAAAAGCTATTAAACTTAAGAAGTGCAGTGAAGGGAGACTCTCCAGATAGTATAGTGTCCCTCTTTTCTCTGGGGAAACGGATGATGACCAGGGTACCAAGAGTGACTCTTTGATAGAGTCTAATTATTTTCCAGCCAGCTCTAGCACAGGGACCCTGGCTTCTGATCTGTGGTGGTCTGCCTGTGGAGATCACTGCTGTGCTACTAGAGACAAAGGATATTAGTCAGTTGTTTCTGAAGTGTTTAATCAGATTGAGAGGTTTTAGTTGTTCCTTCATGGATTTTGTGGTTTGGGGTATGTGTATGCTCTGGACCTAATAGTTCTCCATGTCATCTCTTTCCTTTTCTGCAAACCAGTTCAACATCTATAGCGCACCTACTTTATACCAGGTTCTGTGACAGTACTAGGATTACAAAGATGAATATGATGTAGTCCATGTCCTCTAGGAGGTTAGAGTCTGGGAAGAGCCATATAGACATAGAAAGACCTCGCTCTGGTTTTACAATGTGATGAGTGTAATAATCAAGATATAGAAGTTACCATAGGAATTTAGAGATACCACCAAACTCAAATTGGAGATCAAGGATGGTTTCCTAGAGGAAGTGCTGACTGAGGCGAAGTTTAAGGGAAGAATTGGAATTGGTGACATTGGAAGATGGAAACTGAGCCTCAGTTTTCTTATCTATAAAACGAGGGTTATACTGCCTGCCTCCCAAGACTTTTTTGCAAGGACTAATTAAGATACATATGTAAAGCATTTAGCAGAATCCTGTTGCATACTAAACACTTAGAGAAATTGTTGTGATGATGATAATGGTATAGTTAAAAGCCAAACCCTGCATCCTATTCTAATACATACCCCAAGATAGAATTAAGTCCAGCCCAAAATACCAGAAAAACTGATGGAAAATGCTAACTTGTTCTAGAATTACTCAAACCTTTATAGCCTTCAACACACATAACTTTGTTACATGAGCTAAATAAACCTTTTCCTGAGAACTGATAAGACGCAAAGTGAAAAGTTCCCTCAAAGTAAATGACTCTGTATATTTGATTTTAGAAAGTTACTAGTTACTCCTGAATTTTTCTGTAAAGAATCTGTATCATTTATCTATTGCCACAATAATAAACGATCACAAAACTTTAGTGGATTAATACAATAAATCTTTCCTTAGCTTAGTCTGTGAGTTCAGGTGACCTGGACTGGATTCACGTGATCTTGCCTGGGCTTGCTTGTATATCTGTAGTCAACTGCAAGTTGGCTAGGTGGCTCTGCTGATCTTGGCTGTGCATGCTCATAGGCTTGGCTGGCTATTGGCCTATTTGGTTCATCTCAGTTGGGATTACAGAGATTATTAAGGTGACTTAGGTGAGTCAAGGTACAAGAGAAAGAGCAAACCTGAACATGCAAACTTTTCAAGGCTTTGCTTGTGTCACATTTGCTAATATCTTATTGCCAAATCAAGTCACTTTACTGAATTTGGAGTTAGAGTGAGAGAGCATTACAAACTTATAATACATAGCAAAGGGTGTGGATAGGGAGGGGTAAAGAATTAGGGCCATTATTATAACATCATGGTTTTCCCTTTGGCCAAAATTATTCAAATATTTCTCACATACAGGATATGTTCAAACCCTTACTAAGACCTCCAAAAGTCTCATCCAATCATGGAAGTGTGCTTGAAGTCCAGGTTCTCGTGATTTATATCAACTCTGGATGTGATTCTTCTTGATGCAGAGACTTGTGCACTAAAAGAATCAAGTTATCTGCTTCCACCTACCTCACCTAAAGTGGTAAGGCAGGGACAAGATAAATGCAATAAACACTCCCATCCCCAAAGTAAAAGAATAGGTTGCACATAGTGGTTACTGGTCCATAGTAGTTCTGAAATCCTGCTGGGAAAATATTGGCAGATTCCCCTAGTCTGGGGGTGGGAAATGTTTTTTATTTAGACCCTGGTTCTGCTATCTGGGAATGGTTTGCCTGTCTATTCTCCACAATTGCTGGCTCTGCTCTCTGATAGGCCTCCACATTTTCCATTGCTCGCCTTGACCTCTTCTGAAGAGGATATTAGCGAATTTGCCCTGAGAGCAATTTCTTCTGTCTGCTTCCTGTCCAGAGAAGGAGGCCGAGAGGCCTTTTTACATTTTGAACAGTCTCCATCCCATTTAGTTTTATCTTGTGGCTACTTTTTCCATTACAGCTCTCTCAATGATTTGTGTGTTTTATATAACTTGACTTAACTCCATGTTTTGAAAAACATACCCCAAATTCTTCTGGGGACATACCACTCTTTTGGATTGAATCAGTGCTAATTTGGGAACATCAGACTGCTGGGAGGCCCAGGTGCCTTTTTGTCCCACTGAGTGGGTCTACTGTGTACTACCTTGCATCTTTCAGAGGTCCCAACAAAAGTCTCATAGCCCCACCCTTGATTTGGCCTATATCCTGAGGCTATTTCTTAATTTGAAACCCATTTACTGCCTTGAAAAACGACATGAAAAACGATTCTACTTCCCAACTTAGCAAATTCTGGCCCCTCTATATTCTATATAAATTCTGCCTGAAAACTGGCTAGTTCTTTTCTGAGTTCTTCTCTTTCTTGAGGTGGCTTATTTATTTATCTTCAGCAGCTAGTAAGAGCCAGTTGATACTACTTTCAACATCCTACCTGAAAATCTCTATGCTCAAGTTCCAGTGTTCATTGGATACATCTTTGTCTTCTAAGTTATCACAGGCTGTGCTTTTACCAAATATTTTTCCACCACAAAACACGGGTCACATTTCTCAAGCTAAGTGCCACAAATTTTAGGTTTTGCTACAGCAGTACTACACTTCTGTATATCAATTATCTATTGACACAAATGTGTTTCAAAACAAAGAATGACAAAATCTCAGAAGCATTCAAAATAAACATTTATTTAGTTGCAGGTGTCTGTGTAGTTAGTTACCTAATTCAGGTTGAGTTTAGGTGATCTTGGTTGGGCTTGCTCACATGTTTGGGAGGTCACCAACTCATCTAGAAGGTTCTTGACTGGGGTGACTGGTGTAATTTAGGTGTGCTCCATGTGCCTTTTATCCTCCAGCAGCCTGGGAATGTTCTTATGGGAGTCATCAAGGTACATGAGCCAGAGAAAGCTTCCTGTACATAAACTAAGATGGATAACCTATATGGATATAAATAGATGAATAACTCATAGGCCTGAACATGAAAACAGAACTATAAATCTTCTGAAAGAACATGGGAGAACATTTTCAAATCATAAAATAAACAATTTATAAATTGGATTTTATTAAAATAAAAAATTTCTGATCATCCAAAGATACCATTAACCGGAATTCCCTGGCAGCCCAGTGGTTACGACTCCACACTTTCACTGTCGAGGGCACGGGTTCAGTCCCTGGTTGGGGAACTGAGATTCCGCAAGCTGCGCAGCAAGGCCAAAAAAATAAAAATAAATAAATAAATAAATAAATAAAATAAACCTCTCTCTTTTTTCCCCCCTCCTTCCTTCCTTCCTTCCTTCCTTCCTCCCTCCCTCCCTCTCTCTCTCTCTCCCTTTCTTTCTTCCTTCCTTCCTTCTTTCCTTTCTTTCTTTCCCTTTCTTTCTTTCTTTCTTTCTTTCTTTCTTTCTTTCTTTCTTTCTT
>NW_020837951.1:54985510-55045759 GCF_003676395.1 Aethalodelphis obliquidens
CTTTCTTTCTTTCTTTCTTTCTTTCTTTCTTTCTTTCTTTCTTTCTTTCTTTCTCTCTCTCTCTCTCTTTCTCTCTCTCTCTCTCTCTCTTTTCCAATGAGCTGGAATTAAATATTAGGAAGAATATTATAGAGGAGGGCAAACCACTAAAAGCAGGATCTTTGGGCTGACTAGCACAGTGGGCCTAGGCACCAATGTTATGGAGACTCTAAGAAACCATGTAGAATGTACTTCAGAATTGTCTCTCCAGAAAACAGAAGGCAACCTCATTTGCTGAGGGTTGCCTCAAGAGGTTAATCACCGTGTACTTCCAGTCCACTCTAGGAGGGCTGAGAAAGCTTCTCAGCTTTGATGGAAGCTCTGGAAGAGCGCTTGAGACTGCAGTTGGTACTTGAGTTGGGAAGCCTTCAGCATGCACGGAAACTGTCCCCACAGCTGCAGCTGAGGTTAGGACTGAGGGGAGTGATCTAGGGCCCATTGATATCTATAACTGATGTCTTTCCATAGTAGCACAGATAGATCTATGTCATTCTTTTTTTTTTTTTTTTTTTTTGCCGTACGCGGGCCTCTCACTGTTGTGGCCTCTCCCGTCGCGGAGCACAGGCTCCGGACGCGCAGGCTCAGCGGCCATGGCACACAGGCCCAGCCACTCTGTGGCATGTGGGATCCTCCCGGACTGGGGCACGAACCCGTGTCCCCTGCATTGGCAGGCAGACTCTCAACCACTGCGCCACCAGGGAAGCCCTATTTCATTCTTGTAAAGGCTGCATGGCATTCCCTGGATGTACCATAATTAAATTAACCATAATTACCCAAGTATGGACATTGAGCATGTTTTCTCTTTCTTTGCTGTTAAAGTTATACTCCTCTATCACATTCTGACCAACCAGGCCAGCTGAAAGTCTTGAGTTGAAGTACCACGAAGCAGCTGAAAATGGTGTGTTGAAGTATTTGTCATTCTTCCCAAAGGAAGAATAAATATCATCTTTGACCAGCCCAGGTATCTGCACGGCAAATATACTGATATTGAGACCAAAGACAAATCATTCCAATATTCCAATGTTTGCACCAACAAAGCTTCCCCTTTGATTTATCTATTCATTTGTAGAGTATAAGACAGAGTGTCTTACAACCTCTTAATAAATGATAATCTACATCCCTTCCAAATTATATAATCATTCATTTGGACTGTCCTTTAATGTCTACCCCCAGCTTTTGTCTCTAAGTGCTAATATTTTCTCTCCAGTGTCTATTAGCTTTTAGGCATAAATAATCCACTATTGGGCATATTTATATTCTGATCTACTCTCACTAAAAAATATAAATAAGGAAAGCCCAACACTCTTCACAATATTAATTTGTGTTTTATCAACCAATATTAATCACTGACTGTATGCCAGGTACTGGGCTAGGCCCAAGGTCACAGTTATCTTTTTACTTTAAGAGGTGGAATCAACATTCAAACCTGGGCCCAAGTGAACCCAAAGCTTCTGGTTTATAATTTACCAAGATTTGTCATCTGTGAAACAAGTGATGTTATTAAATTGGGTTGAACTACATTTGGAATAAGAAATTGGCTTAAAAATGGATTCAGAACCATGTTTCCAATATTTTCTTTAAAGAATAAAAGTTCTCCCAGCTCTGAGATCAACTGTACCTTCTTGGGTCAGGCACTTAATCTCTCTGGAATTAACTTTATTTATCTATAAAGTAGGGTATTGGACTACTTTAATATTTTATTACTACTTTTAGGGACCTTTATACTGAACTGAATATATGTTGAAACTGGCAAATAAAGATACTCCAAAGACCATAATCCTCATTAAGAATTTAGGACTTTTTTTTTTAGTATTTTCTTTTTTTTAAGATTTTATTTATTTATTTATTTATTTTATTGGCTGCGTTGGGTCTTCCGTTGTGTGCGCTGGCTTTCTCTAGTTGCAGCGAGCGGGGGCTACTCTTCGTTGTGGTGCGAGGGCTTTTCACTGCAATGGCTTCTCTTGTTGTGGAGCACAGGCTCTAGGCACACAGGCTTCAGTAGTTGTGGCTCATGGGCTCAAGAGTGCAGGCTCAGTAGTTGTGGCACACGGGCTTACTTACTCCGCGGCATGTGGGATCTTCCTGGACCAGGGCTCGAACCCGTGTCCCCTGCATTGGCAGGCGGATTCTTAACCACCAGGGAAGCCCAAGAATTTAGGACTTTTAAAACCCAATGTATGTTCAAAAGACATTGCAAAGTTCTTAGATACAGGAATCAAAGATGCATGCTATGTGCCCCAGAGTGTCTCCTAAGGACTTTACATGCATTATCTCATTTAACCCTCACAACATAATGGAGTTAAATGATATTATTGTGATCCCCATTTTTTAGTGATGGAACCTGACACCTGAAGAGATAAAACAATTTACCCAAGATCACACAGCTAGTAGGTGCTAGAACCAGTAACCATCCCAAGCCCGCTAGATTCCAGATCCCAAGTTCTTAATCTGTATAGTAACTTTATTCCAAAGAATAATTTAGATTAAAGTTTAAAATCTTTTGCCTCCAAAGATAATTGTATTCAAATAGAGACAGACTCTTGAAGATGCAAAGGATTTTGTTAGAATGGTGGAATATCAGACTGGCAGAGATTTTTCTTGTTCCTCAGTTTATACCAACTCTGATTATTTTCTCCATCTTTTTTTTTACTCTACTTTGCAAATTTTTGGTATTGTGTATATATTATTAACATTAAAAAATATAATTCATGCCACCAAGCCACCTGATTAGCTCAGGCTTCTGTCCCGTAGGTGCCTGGCACTGGCTGGTGGTAGATGAGCTGGGGTGGGCTTGCCCCCTCCCCACACAGCAGAGCCAGGCTGCCCTCTAGCTCTCCAACCAGGGCCAGCAGCAGGGCATGGGGGCCTCAGGTGTCCCAAGCAAGGCTGGTGCCATCCGAGAGCATGTAGGCATCGGCCAGACCCAGTGCAATGCACAGCAGCTTGTAGCCAGTGCCCAAGGCCTCCCAAATCCCAAATCTGTACAAAGTCCAGTGCCTGCTGCAGACATCTTCTCCCCTCCACTCAGCAGGAAGCACCCCTGCCTGAGCCCACTGGGAGGGGCTGGATCAGAGACCTGCCACTAGCTACATGTTTGGGAGGGAAGTGAATGCTGCACCACCTCCTCTGAGGAAGAAGGAGGTGACACCACATCTGCCCTCAAGGAGTTTGCAATTTTGCTGAGGAAATGACATCAGAGAAACATTTTGGAGAACAGGATATGCCAGAATATGTGGTGAAGTCTCAGTTCCTGTACTCCATGGAACAGATCATCTCTGCAAAGCTCCCCAGCTTGGCCCTCCTCATCCCTACCCAACCTTCTGCCTTCACACCTGGGCTCCCAGTTTCTTCCCTCGTTCCAATACAGCTCCCCAGCCCAACTCTCTCCTTACACCCAGTGCTCCATCTAATCCAAAGAGGAAACCAATGTCCCTCTGGTCTGCCTGAGAAGCCCAATCATGTTCATCCATGTATTCAATAAACATTATGTGTGCCAGGAAAAAAAAAAATATATAATTCATTTGTTAGAGAGATTTTAGGCTCACAGCTAAACTGTGCAGGTGGTACAGAGATTTCTCATATACCACCCCCTGTAACCACTTGGCCTAACCCCTCTATCATCAGCACCCCCCACCAGACTGGTACACTTGTTACAATTGATGAGCCTACACTGACTCATTATCATCACTCAAAGTCCATAGTTTACATCAAAGTTCATTCTTGATGTTGTGCATTCTATAGGTTTGGACAATGTATGACATGTTTCCACTATTATAGTGTCATACAGAGTAGTTTCACTGCCCTAAAAATCCTCTGTGCTCCACCTGTTCATTCGTCTCTCCCCACCTAACCCCGGGCAACCACTGATCTTTTTACTGTCTTCATAGTTTTGCCTTTTCTAGAATGTTGTATAGTTGGAATCACACAGTATGTAGGCTTTTCAGATTGGCTTCTTTCACATAGTAATATACATTTAAGTTTCCTCTGCATATGCATTATTTTAAAATGGGAAAATATATGATATTCTTTTTTTTTTTGAAAAAAAAAAAAGGACCCTTCCTTAGGTGGCTGTTCTGTCTGTAAGATGGGTACCGCTCTGATTTTGCCAAAAGACCAGAGAGATGTCAGGCTAGAGCTATTTGAACCATCAGGCCAAGCCCCCTCTGAAAGGAGTTTGTAAAGTTGCTGTCAGAAAAAAGCAAGCTAGAGGGAAAATCAAGCCTGCTGGTAAATGAGATGGGGTATGTAATCAAAGCTGACTTTAGAAGACCTATTTTTAGAAGAGTTCATGGCTCTGAAGAAGACTGAGTGAATGGCAGTGTTTTACTGAGAATAATAGCAAAGCCAGCATGACAGGAGCCTGGAGAGAAGACCTATGGAACTTTTAGACCTTCTAGAAAACCAGATGATATTCTCTGAGTGGAATACGTTATAGCAATTTTAAATTGTGATACGTGGTGGCAGGTGCAACATGATATCTCGGGCTCTCTCCCAAGGTCACAGGTAGGAAGAAGTTTTTCTTGCCTTTGCCACGTGCTCCTCTTCAGGGGCAGCTGGGTTAGGCTAGGCAAAAAGAGGAAGAAGTCTAGGTGTTTTCCATACCCCCTCTGGTCCTTTCCAGGAAGCTGAAAGTGACCTCGGCTCTCCATGTAGCTGGAAACGCTTTTAGTTTCTGTAATGAATTTCCAGTTCAGTGGCCCACATCTCTGACCGCTTGGCCTGCCAACTCCCTGGCTCTCCTGTGTTATCTTTTCTCTCCTCAGATCCTTCTTCAGCCCTCAGTCTTGTCTTCCTCCCTACTCTCCCCTCGTCCCACACACAGGGCTTGTGGGACCTAGCTGCCAGCTTGTGCCTTTAGCTTATCACTCCCCCACAGGAGCTCAGAAGAAATGAGAAGTTTCTGTCAACCTTAGAGGTGCCCTCTGCTGGTTGTTGGCAATGCAACATTAAAATTAATGTTTGGAAATAGAGTTGTTTCATTTATTTAATAAAAATTTGGGTTGGAGACACTAGTAGGTAGGATAAAACACAGAAGAAAAGGCGGTTATGAATTATAAAAGTTTCTAAATGCCACTGAATTGTGTTTGATTTACTGCGGCGTGCAGTAGAGCAGTGGTTCTCAAATGGGAGTAATTTTGCCCCCAAGGGGACATGTGGCAGTGTCTGGAGACATTTTTGGTTGTCACAACATGTGGGGGGGGTGTCTTCTACTGGCGTGGGGGTGGGTAGAAGAAAGGGATGCAGAAGAGAGGCCTCCCCCCACCCCCCAACAGATAATTATCCAGTAGAGTGGACCTACGTTAGATATGACTGAGAAAGCTGAAATTAGACTTAATAGAATTTTGGGATTTGAAGCGACTTAAAGATTAGTTGAGCCATTCTCAACCTTGATAGCCCATAGGATCACCTAGGAAGCTTTAAAATACTGACACTTGGGTCCCATTCCTGGAGATTCTGATTTAATTTAATTTCTGGTTTGAGTGTGGCCTGGGCATCAGAATTTGTAAATCTTTCCAGGTGATTTTAATATTCAGCCACAGTTGAGAACAATCAGTGTTGTCCACACCCTCATTTTTTTGGATGAGGCATCAGACCCTGGGGGATCAGGTCTCAGTGTTCCATAGTGGCAGAACTGGGACTGATACACAATCTCTTGAGGAAAAGAAGATAAGGTGGCACTAGCTTGACTACACATCACACTTCAAAAGCAAAAACTGTGAAAATATCTTATCACTTTTTTGAAAACTCTAAATCTTTTTTATGATCTATTCTTTCTTTAATAGTTTCCAAAAATTTTTCTAAAAATGACATATTTCTTTTTAAAAAATTCATGCTCAGGGAAATGCAAATTAAAACCATGAGATGCCACTGCACACTTATAGTTAGAAATTAAACACACACACACACACACACACAAACACACCCAGATAACTAACAATACTAAGTGATGATGAGAAAGCAGAGCGAATGGAACTCTCACATTGCAAATGGGAATGCAAAATGGTACAGCCACTTTAGAAAACAGTTTGGCAATTTCTTATAAAGTTAAACACGTACCTACCATGTGAACTAGCCTTCCTACTCTTAGGTATTTATTCAAGAGAAGCGAAAACTTACATTCACACAAAAACCATGAATACATTAATGTTTACAGTGTTTTAATTCATGATCACAAAAATAGGAGCAACCCAAATGTTCTTGAACGGGTGAATGGATTAACAAACCATGGAACGTCCTTACAATGAAAATCAGTACTAAAAGTGAACAAACCACTAATAATACAACAGTGTAGTTGAATCTCAAATAGATTATGCTACGTGAAAGAAGCCAGACTCAAAGACACATACTGAATTATACCATTTCTAAGAAATTATGGAAAAGCCAAAATTATAGGAAGAGAAAATGGGTTAGTGGTTTGAGGACCAGAGAGTGGGAGGAGGGGTTGAATGCAAAGGAGGCTCAAGAGGGAAGTTTGTGGGGTGATGAAACTCTTGCACGTCTTGATTTTGGTGGCAGTTACATGACTATGCATTTGTCTGAACTCAAAAGAACCGTATACCAAAATGGGTGAATTTTACTCTATGTAAATTTTAAAAGTGACTAAAATAATGCATAAAAGGTTGGGAAATATAGAAATATAAGAAGAGACAAAAGCAGCGATTCACCCCATCCCAAAATGAGGGGGGCATTTGGTTAACTTATTTTCAAATCTCTCTCTCTCTCTGCATACAGATGAGAAACAGAAAAGGATCGGTAGAAATAAATACACCTTATACTCTGGAGTTCAGCTCTATAATTGTGTTATAAATAGTATTGCTGTTTAATGTTACTCGAATTATACATAAAATCACACTATAAATAGTACTTTAATTTTATTCGAATTTAACAAAAGCAATAGAAACTGAAAGGGTTGGTAAATTTCAGATAATGATTTTTTTCACTATAAGGAATATTTTCTAGAATATCCCTGTAGGGTTAAGAAAAGAAATTATGAAAATCATTAAGTTGGTAACTTGTAAAATAAAATATGCTTAACTTTAGACAGTACAGATGGACTCTTTGTTGGGGGAAAGGAGGTCCTATGGACGCTTGTATTTGCTCCCACGTCCCTTTGCATTTACCTTCTGATTTTTGTTGCTCATGTATTTCAACATTGTTAAGAATGATAACATTTGCATTCTGGATTACGATTGTAATTCCCCCAGTTGTTTAGCCTTCCTTTTTTATTTTTTGTTTTCCTAAGAATTTTTAAAATTTAATTAATTTAAAATTTTTTACTGAAGTATAATTAACTTACAATACAGGTATACAGGTATACAACATAGTAACTTGATATTTTTGTACATTACAAAATGATCACCACTGTTCAGTCTTAATTTAATATATACAAGACTTCTGTAATCACCATTAACCCTTTTACCATGACTTTTACATTTCTGAATTTAGTTTGAGTCAACTTTGGTTGGCTGGACTACATAGTTAAGTAGTTTTTCCAAGAAGAGTTTTATGGATTCTGTGTGATCTGAGTTCTCTAAAATTTTGAGAAATAATATCTGCCTGTTTAAACAAGAACTTTGCGGTCTGTGATATTTCTGGGTTACCCTTTCCATAGAACTTTGTAAGTATTATTCTCTTAATGTTGCTGAAGATTTTTTTGAGACTAACTCAATTGTGTCCCCCAAAGTTGACAATCATTTTTCTCTTGGTCTATCATCTTTTGTCTTAACTTCCTTAATTTCTCTGTGTTTTTCTTCAGCATTAACTCTGATTATCTTTTCCTTCATGCCATCAATTCAAATTGTCATTGTTTCCACCTTCACTGGGAAAAGATTATCTTTCCCATTCCACCCCTTTTAGGAGCAACATGTTGCTTTCTATCCACTTTCTGAAAACCAAGAGTGTGGGTATGGGTGTAAAGGAGGAAAGAGCTAGTCTGGACCAAGTACAGTCTTTAGCTGGGTTCTTATACGTCTGCTGAGATTTTGCGGAACCTCAGAAGAGTGAGATCAAAGAGCTCACTCCATTCGGCCAGTGGAATATCCTACTTCCAAGGGCTCTTACTCATTCCTTTGACTCAGCACAGCACCCTGGAAAATGACAAGCCCCAGCAGAACTTCCTATCTCTGCAAACCCTGACTTTGACTTTTCCCAGGACTGCTTATTCGTCTCTCACTTTATTTACAAATTGAGGATAATTAGTGAGTTCTTACGATGTCATTGACTTAACTTTTCCTCAGTGCTATGCTTCTGTTTTTCTCTTGGTTACCAACCAAGTTTTGAAGTCTATGGCATAAGATCAATGTTCTGTAAGACTGGAAGTATCCACAGTGCTCTCTCATGTTTGGTACATTTTTAGATTTTCTTCTCTTTTTATTCATTTCAATAATGTTGCCAGTGAAGATTCTACAGTCCTGCTTTGTTGTACCATCTCTTCCTGAAATCTGTTTTTTCCACCACTTAATATCTGAGGTCCATTTTCTCATCTATACAAATAGGAGGAGAGCCATCACTAACTGGTAAAACGTTGAATGAGACTTAAGAAAATTCTAGCTCTCTCTCTAAATTATTTTGGGCCTAGTCACCCAACAGTGGCTCCCACTAAGGAATTCTGTCGTTTACTTATTTGATCTCAAGAGCTTAGAGGTCTGTCATAAATCAGCAGTATATTCCAGATATTGGCAAACTTTTTCTGTAAAGGGCCATGTAGTAAATATTTTAGACTTTGCAGGCCACACAGTCTCTGTAGCAACTACTTCATGTTGTAGTATGAAACAAGACAAGATGTAAGTGAATGAGTGGCTGTGTTCCAATAAAACTTTATTGATAGAAACCGAAATTTGAATTTCATATTATTCTCACATCACAAAGTATTATTCTTCTCTTGATTTTTTTCCAACAAATAAAAATATGCAAAAAAAAATTCTTTCCTCATGGGCCATACAAAAACAGGTGGTGGGCCATATTAGGCCCATAGGATATAGTTTTCTGATCTTGGTATACCTTCAGCACTCCAGGATTTTGCTAGAGAGAATAATCTGGATCTTCACAGCTCCTATTAAAATCCCCTTTGAGAGGAATGAATTTAGGAAACAGAACTCAAAGACATACTATCTATACATTCTTCTATTAACTTTAAATTCTGTCTTTGAGTCAGGTTCAACTCCTGAAAGACTATTAACTTGGACCAATTCAGCTCAACTCTGAGCAGAATCTCCTTCACTGAATTAAATTTGAATATTATGCTTTCTAATTTAATCAGTTGTTACTACAAAATAAAACAGTTTTATTTCAGCTTTTGCACTTGCAAAACAACTCCAACAAATCACTCAGTTTTCCTGTATACGGTATCCTGCAAGGAATTTGTCTCAGAATTCATTACTAGGAAAACCTGTTTCCTTTCAGGCATTTTCACGGTTTTTTCTCTCAGCTAACTACACACAATTCTTACCAAGCTCTCCTCTTTACACTGGCTTCTGGGGATCTTAGTGTCAGATTTTATTCTCAATCACAGCAACAATATTCATCCAGGGCCCCTAAATTAGGAGGCTAGTGCAGACATTTAGGTGAGAAAACTGATCTCTGGAAAAGTGAAGGCCTTCTTTCTAATCTGAGTCTGGACCTACTTTGAAGGCCTTCTTCCCTCTACCACTTACCCAGCTGTCTTTTATGCTTCCCTAAAATAGATTATTATATTCTCTTAGAAAAAGATGGCAAAGGACACTTTCTTAGAGGAAGATGGTAAAGGTCTCTCTTGAAGCTCACCTTGAAAGGACTCACTTTCCATGTTGGGTTAACTGCACAGAGAAGTGCTAGGAAAAAGCTAGAAGAAGAAACACTTGTCAGAACCTGGCCTGCCAGGTTCTGACAAGTGTTTCTTCTTTCCTTATGTCAAACCTAAGACAGAGGGCACCTGTTATTTGCCCTAGACTCTGAGAGGCCCTAGGTCATACAGGTCCTACCGTTACTATCCCATGAACACATGACTAAGCTTGTGCAAGATCTGATAGTTTACACAGAGGTACTCTGTAAATTTCCTAGGAAATGGTATTCATTGACTCCTCAAGCATTTCACTAATCTAAACCTTTCAGTGGTTAAGGAATAATTTTAAATAGTATTTGGACTAATATCTCCAGAGTTCAGAAGGTAGTAGGGTGTGTGTGTGTGTGTGTGTGTGTGTGTGTGTGTGTGTGTAGATTTGAAAAAAAATCCTCCTCTGTCCTCATCTACTTTGAATTAACACTGTCTCCACGTCTGGGTGAAAAGCTACCTCTTTGTTTTCTTCTTCCTCTCAAAAGCACCCCATTGTCTGTCCTGAGATCTTTCACAGTGGGACTCTGGTTGGTTGCTCTGAATTAGGTATCAGGCCTTCTGTACTTCTGGCTACCTAGATCGGCTGTCAGTGGGTCAAAGGAAAATTATGATTGGTTTTCCCACTTCTGGGACTTGTCAAATGCCTCTAGGGACTGAGCATTTTTACTTCTATTCCAGTTAGTTTTACTCCATGAATCGAACGTATCGGGACAGTTTAAATCAACGGTTATAAAGGCCTTTCCCCATATTTGGAGTTAGGATCTATGTTCATTATCCTTTGAGTCCAACAGTTTTTCTTGAGCTGTTGGCATTATCCAGCCAACATTTGCTTCATCCAGCCTGTTTGTGGCTCACTAATCTACTTTGGCTTGTCTCTTGGTCATCTGGGCCCCTACATGCTGTTGCACTGAGAGGGGCCTGAACCCTCTATTTGGGGAAGAAATGTACCCTATACCACCCTTAGAAAACCAGATCAGAACTAGAGAAATGGAGGTCTGTGGGCTGCAACTCCAAGACTTCCAGAGAATCTCTCTTTTGCTATTTTTCCTTTTGGGTTATCATACCTCCTTTCCATGAGTGGTGGGTCCAGGGGAATCGGGCCAAGAAGATGATTTTGCCAAATTTCTCTCCAAGCCACCCAACTTGCTTCTAGCCTAGACAAATGGACTCCTTTAGGTCTTTAGGTATAAGGGTGTAGAATCAATAACCAGCTAGTAAGAAAAGGCAAGTGTATGTTTAGAGTCATCTTCATTTTTTCCTCCAGCATCTGTGGTCAGTAGAGATGTCAGTAATCTGGGATCATCAATCTTCAACCCTTCTACCATCTTTCCCCTTTTCCCTCTTCTTTTCTCTCCCTCTCCCGTTTTCTTCTCCCTCTCTCTCTTTCCTTCATCACTTAGAAACATGGCTCACCCAATGTATCATAATCCCTCCCAGTCGTGCTCCTCCTGTATTGCCTGTCACAGTGAATGGTACCACCCTTCTGCCCAAACCAGGCCCTGCATATTATCCATTCCTCTTCCCTGCCCACGTCTTACTCTTTAGTCATCAAATCTCATCAATTTTACCTCATCTTTAACTCTTACACACTATACCTCTCTCATTTCTACCAGCTCCCATTTCTAGTTCATTTTCTCTCCCGCCCACAACAGCTTCTGTCCTGCCCTGCCCTTACTCATCCTTCAGGTCTCCATTACTCAGGAAATTCATCCCATTCCTGCAGGACACTTAGGGGACTCTTGTCTGTGCTTCTACAACATCCTGTACTTACTCATTTTATAAGTAGAGTTTCTTCCCCCACTGAACAGCAAGCTCTTTTTTTTCTCCTTCACCCTTGTATCCCTAGTGCCCAGCCCAGATCTGACACACAGTAGATGCTCAATAACTCTTTGATAAGTGAATGAATGAGATATATAAAAGAAATTTGGAAAGTTGTGCTTTTAACTGCAGAGAGATATTGAGGCTAAGATAGTTTGTAATGTTTTTCTTTGCACAGATTTTGAGACATTATTAGCATTTCTACCTGTCTATTTTTTTTCCAAGTTTTACACCATTATATGAAACTGATACTGTTTTATAATTATGAAGTGCTTTGTTGGTTGTTTTTCATTCTGTAATCCACATTTTATTGAAAGAGACACTTGGAAAGAAAGCATGTGTTTTGAATTCCCTTGATTCCCATGTGACTTTCATGCTGTCTTCCGCAGTGCCAGGACCAAGGCTGGCTTGATCAGATCTGGGCAGTGGAGGAGAGTTGGCTCTTGGAGGAATTAGCCAGCTTTCTGGATTCACTAGGTGAGAATGGTTCTTAGTAAGGATGCCAGTAAATTTTGGAAAAAGATCAGTGCTGTGGAGCCAAAGTGGAGACAGCAAGCCAGGAACTGGGAAGGAGATGGACCACCTCATGCATACAAGGCCTGTCAGAGATTCGGATTCAAACAATAGCAGCAGGGATTATATGACAGGGTCAGTGAAAGGATCTCACATCTGAACCAGGATTAGGCTGTACACTTTGATGCTGGTTTATGCAAATGCTAAGGAGTCTTTTAAAAGCGTGGCCCAGGGAAGCCTGCCTGGCCCTGTCCAGTCTTAAAAGAGCCCATTCTGAGGATGGCCAGGGATTTCCAACAGGTCTGTACAATTTGTTCTATTTTATTAGATGCCATGTTCAGATCTGCATTTATACTGATTTATTTTTTATGATATACTTTCAAAAAAGGATTTGAGGTGGCTTAGAATAAAAGCACAAATACACTAAGACAAACAACCAATAATACAGCTTAAAAGGCAGAAATACAAGTAAGAGGGGGAAAATTAATACTATATTAAAAAGTTGTGGCTGAAGAAAAATGACATCAATGACATCATTAAGATCAAAGTTTGGCCCTGAGCTTTCTTTTTTCTTTTTTTTAAAGCTATTGCATTTTTGGACTTCGCTGGTGGTGCAGTGGTTAAGAATCCGCCTGCCAGTGCAGGCAACACGAGTTCGATCCCTGGTCCGGGAAGATCCCTCGTGCTGCAGAGCAACTAAGCCCATGCGCCACAACTACTGAGCCTGTGCTCTAGAGCCCGTGAGCCACAACTACTGAAGCCTGCACGCCTAGAGCCTGAGCTCTGCAACAAGAGAAGCCACCGTAATGAGAAGCCCATACACCACAACGAAGAGTAGCCCCCGCTCACTGCAACTAGAGAAGGCCCGCGCACAGCAACAAAGACCCAACACAGCCAAAAAATAAATATAAATAAATAAATAAGCTATTGCTTTTTTCATTTATTTATTTGTTTATTTTGGCTGCGTTGGGTCTTCGTTGCCACACGTGGGCTTTTTCTAGTTGTGGAACGAGTGGGGGCTACTCTTCGTTGCTGTGCGTGGGCTTCTCATTGTGGCGGCTTCTCTGTTCAGTAGTTATGGATCGCGGGCTCTAGAACACAGGCTCTAGAGCACAGGCATGGGTTTAGTTGCTCCACGGCATGTGGATCTTCCTGGACCAGGGATCAAACCCGTGTCCGTTGCATTGGCAGGAGGATTCTTAACCACTGCACCACCAGGGAAGTCCCTGGCCCTGAGCTTTCTAGTAGCTGCAACAAAACAGGAACTACATGGATTTTGTATTTTTAAATTGTTCTGAAATAGCACTAAAGTTTTGTATAGCTAAAAAAGAGTATCTGTTCATCAGGAGAGGAAATTCTGTCTTGGGTGTGAGCTCTGAGAGGAATTTGCCGTGCAAATCTTTAAGAGGCACTGAACAATATAATAAATTATTTGTATATAATATATGCAGTATCCTTATTAATGCTTAATCTTTTTGATAGTGTTCTGAAAGCAGATGATTAAAATCTTGGTTGACTCTTGATCATGGTTACATTTCTACTTTATTTTTATGTTTTTACTTTAGGTATTTATTACTATATTTGCAACATACATTCAGGATTTTTTTTGCATTATTTATTATGGCTTCTATTAATATTAGGTCCTTATTTATTGCTCTAAGTGCTGACTCTCAATGCTTTTTGCTATAAAATTGACATTATCAAATATGATAATTAAACCCTTAAATTGTCATTATGAGTTTGCTTAAGTTAGCCATATTTTGCATAATTATTATCACAAATATTTGCTCAGTTGGTTTGATTCTCTTCTGTTCCTCCCATCAATGTTTTTAGATTTTATACCGTCTTTACATGTACATTGCTATCATTCATTCCTGCTGCACATTTCAGGTTTATGAACTTTTAGTGGCTCTTGAACTATGTATTTTCTAGATGGACTCTGCCAGTTAAACTAGGATTGTATGTACCAGCTTCAGGCAAAAGTTAATTTAGAGTGAAGCTCTGAAATTCCTCTTCTATTCTCCTTGGTTTATATATGATCTGAAAAGTTGATGCTAAAAGTGAACTATGTTTTGTAATAACTCCTATTTGCCACCCCTTCTACAAATGCCTCACCAATGAGTTTTTCAAACCTCTGGCTGCTAATATTTAAATTCCTAATTGTAATCATTACTGGAGACCTCATGCATTTTGTTTAAGATCCTTTGGAACCAGAAGTCTCTGCATCTTCTCTGTCAACAAAAGTGTGTGATGAAATCACTTTATTTATAAATAACTGGTATCATTTTACAATTCATTTCCTTGCGAGTCTTAAATATACTTTTTCAACTTTATTACTGCTCGATATTGGGAAAGGGAATGTTTTTGACATCAGTAGCAAAGCTATCAAGATCTTGTATAATTTATTCTTGTATTATCAGGCACAAGTCTCACTGAAATGTTGATAGTTATATTTTATATACTGCAACCAAGATGTGGAATTAACTTTAGCTCATTAAATGGATATTTCTGGATCCATACTCAGATCTACAGGAACATGTGAAATCAGACAAAAACAGAAGTGATAATAGGAAATATTCAGTAATTCAAGGTAGCTGATGATAACATCTGGGCCTTTGGAGGAAGGCCATGGAGGAATGTTTTATTAGGCTGAAGAAATATAGGTAATGAAAATGTGAATGGATATAAAGACCTTCCTAATAATGAAGGTTGTTAAGTCTTAAAATCACTTTTTAAGTGCTGATGTAATTTTCTTTGTTAAAAGGATAGATACATAACTGGCCAGGATGAGTCTTAGGGAGTTGCTACTCAAAGTGTGGTCCACAGACCAGCAACACTAGTACCACCTGTGAACTTGTTAGAACTGTGGATCCACCACAGGTCTACCAATCAGAATCTGCATTTTAACAAGATGTCCAGATTATTTGTATGCACATTAACATCTGAGAAGCAAATTGCCTTGGAGCACTCTTCCCAAACTTTGCTGCATATAGGAATAAACTGGGGAGGTTTAAAAAATACTTATGCTGGGACTTCCCTGGTGGCGCAGTGGTTAAGGATCTGCCTTCCCATGCAGGGGACACGGGTTCTATCCCTGGTCCGGGAAGATCTCTCATGTCACGGAGCAACTGAGCCTGTGTGCCGCAACTACTGAAGCCCATGCGCCTAGAGCCCATGCTCCGCAACAAGAGAAGCCACTGCAATGAGAAGCCTGTGCACCACAACGAAGAGTAGCCCATGCTTGCCACAACTAGAGAAAGCCCGCGCACAGCAACAAAGACCCAACACAACCAAAAATAAATAAATTTATTTAAAATAAAAAACTTATGCCAACCTCCAGAGATTCTGATTGACTAGGTCTGAGATGTGGTCCTGACAGTGGGAATTTTAAGTGTTCCCCAGATAATTCTAACGTGCAGCAGTTTCCACTGCCTTAGAACTATTTTAGTGGCATATGGAAATTCACTGAAACCCTGGACTCAAGACATACTAATTTTTTTTTAATTGTGGTAAAAAAATACATAACATATAGTTTACCATTTTAAGTGTAAAATTCAGTGGCATTAAGTACTTTCACAGTGTTGTGTAACTATCACCACTATCCATTTCCAGAACTTTTTCATCATCCCAAATAGAAATTCTCTACCAATTCAGCAGTTATTCCTCATTCTCACCAACCTTATTAGTCTTCTGACTTTCTGTATTTATTATTCTGGAATGTTTCATATAAATGGAATCACACAATATGCGGCCTTTGTGTTTGACTTATTTCACTTAGCATAGTGTTTTCAAGGTTAATCCATGATGTAGCACATACCAGAATTTTGTTTCTTTTTATGGCTGAAGGCCACTCTCCCCGCTTTCTGATAGCAGTGTTCTGAACCTCCACAAGGCTGAGGTTGCATGGGAATTTCTTTAAGGTTGGAGACTGCCTTACCTGGCTGGGGCCCAGCAGCCTGTGATGCAGATACAGAGTGATTGGGCTGTTGTTCACAAGGAGACTCACTTGAATTATCACAAGTAAGAAGGAGGGCATTTTAAGGGTACAAGAGAGGTTGCATCCTTCACCATTCAAGGGAAAACAAGACACCTTGATCCTTGGGGAGACAAGAGCTTTGGGTTGGTTCTGCATCCCGAGAGGCTCTGGAGACCTCTCTCTTGAGTGAATGGAGCTCTCCTCTGGCATGCCATCATCAGTGGATCCTAGCTACTCTTTGTATGCCTGCTTCTTTCTGTTATGCACTTGTATTCTTTCACTTTTTGATGACTATATTTCCTCTACCGCAACTTCTGCTTCTTACAAATTCATTTTGCATAAGGCTTACCAAGGCTTCTTTGAGCTCCTACAGCTGCCATTGCTAACCACCTCGTTCTCTCCAGCAAAATTCTCTAGAGATACCAGAAATCTGATTGGTCCAGCTCAACTTTCTGTACCAGATAATGTCCATTACTGTCAAGCAGTGGTCCTTCTGGTCCAGTGGTTGTTTCATAGTCTCCTTGGGCGGGGGTGGGGTGGGCTGTATAGGGCAGTTGTACTTGGAAGTTGCTGGAGTGGAAAGGCAGACACTACTGGTGTGTCTAGAATAGCATGTGACTCGGAGTTGGCCTCTCTGTACTTATCACTTGTGTGCTCAGGTTGCTAGTGAACATATTTTTACATGGGAAAGTACTGGTTAATCATGAAGCCTGACTTTCCTACCCAGTTGTAAAGGCAAGTGTATTCTTGAAAACATATTTAAGAAACAGTGAAAATAAGACACAGGACGCTTCATTAAATTTGACCTTCAGGTAAACAATGAATAAATTTCAGTTGAGCAACATCAATGTTTGTGACATACTCACACTAAATGATTATTCATTGTTTTTGTTGTTGTTGTTTTCTAAATCAGGCAACCCTAATGACAGATTTTTCAAAGGAAAAGCTATTCCTCAGGTATGTTATGAAAAAGTCTGAGAATTAGGAAATGGTCTGTGTCTGAGATATTCCAGCTACGTTCTGCAGGTAGGGGAATGTATTGCATTACATTGTGTAGTTTGCAGTGTCTGTAAAATTCATTGGGTGCTTAACTTTATGCTCCAAATAATCTTAACTATGACTGCTGCTGCTGCTGGGGTTGCTACTGTGGTTCCCTGGCTATTTTATCACATGATGCACGCCAGCTGGGTAATCTAATGAGAGTTTAACAAAGGGGCTATTTACAGTCCTGTGGGAAGTGTGTAGGAAACCACGAGGGAGACTGCAGTAACCCCAGGCAGGCACGGTAACCTCATCTAGGCCTCATGGCTGTGTGAACAGGCCCACTTCATAGGCTTTGTGGCCACCTGTCAAGGGACCTCGACAGCCCCATGGCTACCCTGCAGGTAGGGACCTGGAGAATATACATCTCACCTTCACTCTCCTTCCTTCCTTCCTCCCTCCGTTCCCCTGCCAGGGCTCTCAGGTGACTAAATCCAGGCAGAAGGCACACAGGCCAGCCTCCCCAGTGCACAGGGTGGGTGGAGAGGAGCACAGAGTGTACGGAAGGGCAAATGGAAGACTCAAGCTCAAATCCTTCCTCTGCACAGACCCTGGTAATCATTTTACGTAGTCACCTCACTTGATCTCACAGCAGTTTTATGATGAAAGTACTATTAGTGCCCCTGTTTTACTGATGTGGTTAAAGGATTAGTAATATTGAATAACTTGCTCAGGGTCACATAGCTAGTAAACAGTGTGAGACTCTAAAACTATCTATTCACCTCCATTTCACTGTACAAGACTTCCTGGTGACATCTTTTCATTGTTATTCTTTTTTTTTTAACTTTCATGGTGTTTAAAATTTTCATTGTTCACATGTCATGTTGCCAACTATTGAAAAATCCCCCCAGATCTAGTTTAGCAGCTTGTATACAAAACGTGGTCACTCAATGTTTGTTCATTTTCTGTTTGACTTCTGGTTTGGGGTGGCAGCAGAATCAGGGAGCCCAGGTTTAAGAGTTGGGTCAGTCAGTTGTTTCCTTGCAGGAAAGCTGATAAAAGAAGACACCTGACTCAGAATCCATGGTTCCTCTGGCACAAGTGAAGTCCTGACAAGTCAAGACTCTCAGACATCCCAAAGAGTAATTTTACAGAATCTTAGGTTTGGAAGGGCCCTTAGAGGTCACCTACAACCTCGACCTAATGTGTGACTCCTATTCAAGATTCAGTCCATCTCTTCGTCCCTAGGGTTGTCCTCTAAGTAAACACATCAAGAGAGTGTCTGACCAAGAGATTTTGGGAAGGGTCCATAATTCCCTTGAGTGATTCTTTTTTTACTACCTAAGAGTTCCATTTCACTGCTGAACTTTGAACCTTGGTTTGCCCACTGATAAGACAGTGGTGGGTAATATAAAATATAATAATCTCCTTAGTCTCCTTGAAAATTTGCAGTGCTTCCTGAAGAAAGTGCCAAGTTGTGCTGTTGAAATAAGTAGGAGCAAACTTAGACTACCTAAGTTAATTTAGCTAAATTCCTGATATATAAAAGTCAGGAGAAGGAAATGTGGGTTTGAATTTTAATTATGAGACAAAACATGAAAGATGATTCAGTTAGTGTATAATGTAATTCAAAAAGTGGAAATAATGGGCTAGAGACAAGTGTTTACTTCTGGAAAGTGAAACAGAAAGAGATAAAAGCCAAATGACTTTTTTTCTATAAAAAGCCAAGCCCATTACTCTCAAAAGCTGAAATCTTCCCATTTATTTGGATTTTTTGTTTGTTTGTTTTTTGGTTTTTTTTGCGGTACGCGGGCCTCTTGCTGTTGTGGCCTCTCCCATTGCGGAGCACAGGCTCCGGACGCGCAGGCTCAGCGGCCATGGCTCACAGGCCCAGCCGCTCCGCGGCATGTGGGATCCTCCTGGACCGGGGCATGAACCCGTGTCCCCTGCATCGGCAGGCGGACTCTCAACCACTGCACCACCAGGGAAGCCCTGTATTTGGATTTTTGAATCATTACACCCCTAGAGAAATAGTTTTTGAGTTTGTAGTTCCCATAGGATTGCATAAGTTATTTACACTATTAAATTTACTTTAATTTTATATAATTTATATATATATTTTTTCTTCCAACTTGTATGTTTAGGGTTTTTCTAATAGTCAAAAAAGGTAGTTTGAGTTTAAAACTCGGTTTCAGAGGAAGGTTAGGTTAAGTGGGGAGAATTCTGCTGTTTGGATATGGCTTTCTCTCTCAGTCTATTATAGGAGCACAGGTGTCGTGGGCCTAAATTCTGTGTTTGCCGTGACTATCCTGCCACCCCTGACTTCCCTCAGCTACTATCAACCGGGGTTCCCCCTTTCTGCTCCTGTGACACCTTAGGCATGCGTCTTTATGATACTTGTATAGGTCCTTGTACTTGTACAGTACTTGTAGAGGGTCGTGTGGGTAGAAAGGGCATCTCATTGATCTTAGTAACCGCATGTAGTAAATGCTTAACAAATGCTTGTTGAAAGAATGAATGGATTCTTTCACTCTCCAATGAATCCTTCCTACCTGCAGGAGCTCCACAGTACCCTCTGCATGATTGTGGGGGGGTGGGGTGGGGGTGGGGGAGGTAGTTGCCTGAGTGAACCTGGGCCACTGCAGATTTTCTGCTGCCAGTACCTGTGCCTGAAATTTCTCCCTTTGTTTCTATTTTCTTTGACTTAAGACAAATAGAAGCTTTAGTCCCACTTAAAATGCATATGTCCTTTGAAGAGGTAACTCTTTAAACTTTATGAAGATGTAAACCTCATTCTAAACCTTACAATTTAGTGTAAGTCCACTTGTGACCTCCAGTTCTTGGAAGAGGGTTTGTTTTAGGAGACAGGAGAGATAGAATGAAGATACCAACAGCCTGAAGAGGGTGCAGAGAAGGGGAGTCTGGGGATACAGCGGGAAACCTCTAAATAATTTTGTGTCATCCTCACCAGACTGGTTTTTTATGTTTTTCAAAAGGTTCTTTGGGTTATGCGATAAGAAGAAAGTCGTAAAAGCATCTTCCTTTCCAGGTTTGGGCTTTGTAGCAAAGTCCTTCTAAAGATAATGCCTGGGCCTTTGATGTCTAATTCTAGTTGAAAAGAAAAATAATGTAAGGAATGACTCTAATGGTGGAAATTGCATGTCAGTAAAGAGGATAGTGCTATTAGAGTCTGGGGTAATTTGGGAGACAGAAAGGCCTTTCTGATAGCTCTTAAATTGTACAAAGTCAATGGCAGTTAGCTTAATCTGCCTGCTTGTAAGATCGGCCCTGGATAATGCCGTGACTTATTGGTGGGAAATAAGTAGAATTGTCTTGGTTTGTCTGGGACTGTCTCCATTTTAGCACTGAAAGTTCTCCATATCTTGGGAAGCCCCCAGTACAGGTCAAACCACAGCATTTGGTCACTCCAAAGGACTCAAATGTGAAGGTGCATTATGGTCTCTTAATTTTAACATTAATACAGCTTCTAACTTGGTCTCCAGTACCTGTGGGAAGAAGATAACGTTTTTAAATAAGTAAACAAGTCACACAGTTTGGGAGGATGTCAGCTCTCCTATCTCATTTTGATAAGGCAATCTCATAATCAGCAGAGAACTCCCAAATGTGGCTATAAAAATAACAACAGTTACATAATTATACTTACCTGGTTTAAACCACTAATAAAACATTGCCAAATTTTAGCTTAGTGTGTGAAGATAAATATTTTTATCTGCAAAGATAAATATCTGCAGATGAAATATCTTCATCTGCAAAGATGTTGCATTACATGCACAAGAAGAGTTTTATTTTTCTGGCTTAGCATACTTTTGTTTTAATTACGGCTTCCATCATTTTTCACCACATTAACAGAACACAGTTGATTTATTGTTGCAGGATATAATTTCAATGGCCACCTATTGCTTTTGTTTACTGAAAGCACTATACTGTGTTATTTATTTTTAAAATATATTTAATGAGGCATCCTTTCATTTATAGATCACCTGTACTTAATATAAACTTTTAAGAGTTAGTGTCATTTACAGAGCTCTAAATATATAGAGAAGAAATATAGAGGGGAGAGAGAGCCACCAGATGCCTGCTGCCTTCTAACACCTAAAGTGCTACATTTATTTATTATGTGAATATAGAGACAGTAAGACTATTCATGAATCACAAATCAATAATATCCACCAAAGTCATGCATTAAAAACAAATTGGGCTTCCTTGGTGGCGCAGTGGTTGAGAGTCTGCCTGCCGATGCAGGGGACACGGGTTCGTGCCCCGGTCCAGGAAGATCCCACATGCCACAGAGCGGCTGGGCCCGTGAGCCACGGCCCCTGAGCCTGCGCGTCCGGAGCCTGTGCTCCGCAACGGGAGAGGCCACAACAGTGAGAGGCCCGCGTACCGCAAAAAAAAAAAAAAATCAAAACACATTACTAAATAACTCTTGGGTTAAGGAGAAAATCAAATGGAAATTAAAAATCATGTAAAGATGAATGGACACAGAAGCATTACAAAATCTGTGTAAAATCTTTACAAAATCTGTGGTTTATAGTCAACATGCTACCCAGAAGGAAACCTATAGTGTTATGTATATAGAAAATAAGGGATATTGAAAATAAATTAAGGGGACTTCCCTGGTGGCGCAGTGGTTAAGAATCCGCCTGCCAATGCAGGGGACATGGGTTCTATCCCTCGTCCAGGAAGATCCCACATGCCGCAGAGCAACAAAGCCCATGCACCACGACTACTGAGCCTGCGCTCTGGAGCCCACGAGCCACAACTACTGAGCCTGTGCACCACAGCTACTGAAGCCCGTGCGCCTAGAGCCTGTACTCCGCAACAAGAGAAGCCACCTCAATGAGAAGCCCGCGCATTACAATGACGAGTAGCCCTCACTTGCCGCAACTAGAGAAAGCCCGTGCACAGCAACAAAAGTAAAAAATAAATAAATAAAATAAATAAATTTATTTAAAAAAGAAAATAAATTAAGCAAACTTTCAAATCAAAAGTTAACCTCCCAAGTCAGCAGTCAAACAAACAAACAAAAACCCCAAAATGAACACAAAAGAGAATGGAAAAATGTAAAAAATGTAATGGCAGAAAATAATGCAATAGAAAGTGATAGTAGAGGCAGCTGAACTTGAGAAAGTTCTCCTTTTACATTAGAATCTCAGCTGCCTGTTCTCTGATTTGGATACTCACCTCCCGGGCCAAGGAATATGGATTATGGACATTGAAACAGAAACAGAAGAAAGAGAGCAGGAAATCCATGATTACCTTTTTCTGGGAGACTGCAGAGGGGAGAAGAATAACTAACATTTACTAAGATATATGTCAAACATTATGGTATGCAGGTTATATACATTTTTTGGTTTAATAATATATCTTACTCATTTACAGATGAGATATTGAAGCTCAGAGTGGCTTAGTAATTTCTTCAACTTGACCAGACAGTAAGTAATGGTGCTTGAACTTGAATTCTAGAAAGGTTATTAATTGGAGTTTAATTTACCAAGTGTTGTCAGTTAAAGATGCCATTAGTTTTAGAAACACCTTGTTTTGAAAACTCATATCTGTCTGGGAAGGTCATGGGGCTACCAGTCATTCACATTTTAGAGTGAAGTGGTTTAAACAAATTGCTTTCGTCTCAACACTTAGCTGAGGTTAGCTTAGCTGTATTAAAAGAATGGGACATTTGAAATGGTTGGAGAGGGAGGAGTAATGAAGTAGGAGTGGTCCTGCTTGGAGGCTGAGGTCTGGATGAGACTGTAAGCAAAAGTACAGAAAGGGAAGTGGGAAGATGCCAACGATAGAGTCTGACTATTTCAAAATTCTGGCTAGGGTCAGCCCCACCCACAAGAAGAGCAAGATAGGTTCTTCCTCTTCTCTCTCCTATACAAATCAGTCCCTATTCCTGGGACAAGAGGTCCAGGTCCAAGGGCTGCTCTAGGGAAAATAGAGTCGGAATGGACTTTAGAGGCTCTGCATGCTACTCCCCATCAGGCTTCCCCCACACCCATACAGTACCCCAAACTATCCCTGACATCCTTGCTGGACCAGAGTGATAAGAAACTTGCTCCCTTAGAGGACAGCTCATATCCACTTTGAGTTTGAGTTTATTGTTAGAAAATCCTTCCTATCATTAGCAAAAATCTTGTCTCCCTTCAACTTCCCCTCATTGGTCTTACTTCTGCCCTCTGGAATTGCCCAGTCTGTGTGGTATTTGTTCAAATGGAATTTGATCTGTCATGTACTGTTGTTTTTGGCTGATTTGCTAAGCTGATTAGATTCCTCTATAAACTCAATGTTTCGGATCAAGGTAAATGTGGTAAAATGTTCTAGCAATTATTTTTTCAGAAAGACTGCCACTGCTTTCTTAAAATGAGAATGCTCCCAATTTACAGATTCATTTTGTGAGAACAGGCTTATATACAAATCCATAGACTAACCCACATAAAGCATCCACATAAAAAAGAAACAATCAGTATATTTTTCCTGTTGATAGGCACTGCCTGAAAGCTACCTCTGTTCTTGTGTGGCAAGGTAAAATAACTAGATATTGAGAAGAGATCATCTAGTTAACCAGCTTGGGAAAATGTTCCACTTCACTTTTGATTTTAAAAAGTAACAATTAAAATGATAATGAGGTACGTTTTTTCTTCCATTCATTTAGCTACAAAACAAAGCAACACCCATAGTAATATTTAATATTTGTTGGGAAGAAGTAAAATTAGTACTCTCATCCATTACCATTAGTATTGTAAAAATCTTCTAGAAATCAATTTAGTAGTATCTGTGATTTAAAAATATCAGATCCTTTGGCCCAGTAGAATCTTCTGGGAACTTGTACTAAGGAAATAATCAAAAGATTTAAAAATATGTGATGAAAATTTGCAATCTGTTACAGAGCAATTATTTGTAATGGCAAAAAATGGTTCACAACGTAAAAATCCAACAATAGGAAATGGTTAATTCGATTATGGCACATCCGCTCAGTGGGAGATTAGGCAGCCATTACAAGTAATGGTTACAAAAACAACACTTGGTGTAATCCAGATGGTCCTAGAGGAAAAATCTTGAGTAAGTCATTGGGGTGGAAGCAGAAAAATGCTGAGACTCACTAGTTTGTAGCCACATAAAAAATTCTTGCAGTATATAAAAAATCATGTATACAAAGAAATACACTGAAATTATTTTTAGGATAGAAAGATGAGAGAAGAGTTTTATAATTAATCAAGATAATGACCCAGTGCCTCATTTTTAAACCAAAAAGTGCTGTATAAATTAATTTTCATCTGGACTGTTGCCAAGAACTGCGTCACTAACCTTGAGCAGCAGAAATATACAACTATTACTATAATCTTTTGGGGGATGTGTCAAGAATATAAATGTAAAAGCCTCTCTCTGAAAATAAGCATCTTAGGTATATACCCAACCCCTTATTTCTTCCCGTGCTACTCCGCTAACAAAACTGGAGGAGACCACAGAGTAGAAAAGGAGCTTTTCCAGAAGCAGAATTTTG
This sequence comes from Aethalodelphis obliquidens, assembly GCF_003676395.1. NCBI lineage: Eukaryota > Metazoa > Chordata > Mammalia > Artiodactyla > Delphinidae > Aethalodelphis > Aethalodelphis obliquidens. Next base: position 55,010,174 of record NW_020837951.1, read on the forward strand.
AAGTATCAATAAGATGCTAACAGATAAACCCCTCCTCTTCTCTAGGATACCCTGCTTACTGCCCTGAGCTCTGGGAGGAAAAAGTACTAATGTGGCTAGTTACAAATGAAGGAGAGGAAAAGGGAGGAGTTGCTGGGAGAGTAAAACACTCCGGGTCCTCTGACACCCAGAGGAAAATTCAGAGCTGGACTACATCGCTGATTCTTTGGCCAGTGGAGCGGAAGGCAGATTGCTTGGTTAAATACAAACTTTCTTTCCTGCTCTTGCTGTTTCTATTGGACTTTTACAGAAGCTAGGATTTTCGCACATTTTGGCTGACTTCTTTATTCTGTTTTTCTTCTCCAACTTTATTATGGAAGGTTGTCTAGTGTTTCCTGTTTGTCTGAGGTCCCCATTGGTAGTAGCAAGAAACACTAGTTATTGGGATGTGCTTGATTATTTGCGTCTCCAAAGCTCCTGGTCATTGCAGATTGTGGGACCAAGAGTTAACACAAGGATATGACTGTCAGTCAGTTTTCAGATACGTGTGTGCCACTGGGCACACCAAAATGTGGGATATATTAGTCAGCTGTTGTTACACTAAATCTGAGTAACAGCCTCACAACTTAGTAGCTCATAAAAAACAAGAATTTATTTTCCTTGTTCATGGCTCCTAGATGAGCTAGCACTGCCCTGTTTCTGCAGGTCAGCTAGGCTTGTATCAAAGCTTCAGGTTGGGATCAACTGTGCTCCATGTGTCCTCAAAATCCCATTAGCTACAGGAGGTACATTCTTTTCCTGATGGGTCACCAAGCACAAGAGGCAGGCCAAGTCACACCACTCATTTAGGGCCTGTACTCACATTTGCTGTTATTCAGTGGCCAAAGCAAGTCACATACATGACTATACCCAACGTCATTGGGATGGGGAAATAACTCTCATTAGATGTTCATATGGCAGAGGGAGGGGGTGAAGAATTGAGAACAATTATCTAATTTACTATAAGGAACAATGTGTAAACAGATTAATTCAACTACTTCAAAAGGAAAACCCACTGACTTGCAGAATAAATAGCATTATTGCCATGTGTGAAAAATATTCCATTTTTCTAATTAGACTAATGAAAACAATAAAATATCTCAGTTACCTCATATTTCTTTTAAAGAATGTACAGGCTCACTACATTTTAATGACAATTCCTGCTTATGACTATGTTGGGTGTCTGGCCAAGTAGGAGTTGGTTCACTTGTAGGTGAGTTTCTGATTTTCAATTTTACACACAGCAACCCACCCACAAACACACACACACACACACACCCCACTTGTTTTTAGGAGTTTGTAATCAGTGAGTAAAATGTGCCCTGAAAGGAAATCACTTGGTAAGAACTGCTATATGGTAAGTAAAGGTGACTCAAGAAAAGAAGTTCCTTGTGGTTGTAAACTTTACTATGTTGTGGATCTCTACAAAAATAAGCCTTCTTTTAAAAAAGAAGCTGATTTAGGCAAAAGTTTTAAACTGGAGGTTTCTGTTTTAATTTTTCAAAATGAGAACACTTCTTAAGAAATTTTTGCATTTGTTTTAATGTAAAAAGCAAAGGCAAGGGATAAATAAAATCTGAGTTCAAGCTAGATAGGTTTCAAAAACAACTGTATTTATTATTTTTTTTGAAAGCTAAATTCTTTTAAGATATTTTATTTATTTATTTGGGTTGCGTCGGGTCTTAGTTGCAGGCACATGGGATCTTCGTTGAGGCATGCGGGATCTGTTTGTTGTGGCGTGCGAGCTCTTCCTTGAGACACTTGGGCTTCTCTCTAGTTGTGGCGCATGGGCTCCAGTGCACATGGGCTCTGTAGTTTGCGGCTCTTGGGCTCTCTAGTTGAAGCTCAGTAGTTGTGGCACACGGGCTTAGTTGCCCCGCGGCATGTGGGATCTTAGTTCCTGACCAGGGATCAAACCTGTATTCCCTGCATTGGAATGCGATTTCTTTACCACTGAACCACCAGGGAAGTCCCACAACTTTAAACTCTAGGGAAAAAGAGCTGATAGCTCAGAGTAAAAGCAAGTAATAGATTCAAAAAAACTGGTTATGGAATTTTTTTTTGTCTGATTTTTTTAATTAACAGCAGCCTTTCTCCATATTTTTCCTGTTTTTTTAGATTCAGATTAGAAGTTGTATAGATATGAAGGATTAGAGAATTGGTCAATAACAGAGAAAGATGGAGTAATTTCAGTTTCAGAAAGTTCATCTAGCTTTGCCTAGATGGATAAATGGGGCCACTAAAGCATGAGTCTGACATTTCTTGTCCCAGCTTAGTGGACTTCCTCCTGAAATGGAACTGGCACTTTAAAGCACATCTCTTTGCCTTTTTTTCTAAAGAAAAAGGAAATTACATGTTCTAATTAACCAGCAATTATCCCTCATTAATGAAGAAAGCACAATTTTCAACACTCCTGCTACTTGGCACTCTGGAAGCAATCAAGTGAGGCAAGATCCCTATAGCCTTAAGGGCTTTTTTTTCTTGAACAGACAAAACTAGGGTAATTTAACGAGTAATAGCAATCATTTTTTACAATCAAAAGGATTGCAGGGTTTAATTAAATCTTTGACTAATGCATAAAAGTAATATTTATGCTTTTCCAAAGGCCAGTATTCAGCATGGACTAAGAGAGGAATGTGTTTTAATAACGTCTCAGCAGAGTTTTATGACTTTAATTTTTTAAAGTGTCTTTATATCCATCATTCTATTTTATTTCATAGTATTTTGGAAAGTGAGTCAGGCATTTTAATAGCCATTTAAAAGATATCTCTAATAGGTTACATTTTCTAAATAAAGTGACAACTGCTTAGTATTAGCGCCATAGTCGGAATGTGAAGCTCTTGAGGACATCTAAAGACTGACCCCTGAAATTCATATAATGCCCTATGACTGCTCAAAGAAAATGTGCTTCAAGTAATTTATCCTTATTAAAATGATTTAACTGTGACAATAAAGTTCATTTTCTCATGTCTTTAACATTTAAAATGGATTGTTTAACTAGAAAGTTGTATTACACTGATTAGTATAGGATGAAAAGACACCTATTTGTTTCTTCCTCAAGGAAATGTAGGAAGTTTTAAAAATACGAAGTACATTTTTTTGTTTAAGATTAATATGCAACGTTATAAATAACTTGAAGAGTCTTCCAAAGTTGCAACATCTGAATTCAATTGTGTGTTTCCTATCAGGCTTTTTTATACATAGTTTTTTTCCAACATTTTATTAGGAAAATTGTCAAATATACTGAAAAACTGAAACGTCTACCCGGTGAATTATATATACTCGTCAACTAGATTCTACAATTAGCAGTTAATTTGCTTTATCACATATTTATCCAACCATCTATTTATTGATCCCTCCATCCATCAATCCATCTTATTTTTTGATGCATTTCAAAATAAGTTTAAACATCAGTATACTTCAGCTAGTACTTCAGCATACATATTATTAATGAGTTCAGTATTTATTTATGGGGTTTTTTTTAGCTAAGATTTACGTATTGGGAATTCACCATCTTAAGTGTACCACTCAATGAATTTTGACAAATGCATATGCTTGGGTAACCTAAACCCCTATCAAAATTAAAATATTGCCACCTTACCAGACAGTTCACTCATGCTTCTTCTCAGACAATCCCCACATACCTATCCCTCAAAAGGCAACCACTACTACGATATTTTTCAACACAGCTTAGTTTAGTAGCAGTATATAAGCATTTCAGTTGTTATACATCTTCACTGATATTTGGTATTGTCAGTCTTTTTATTTTAGCCACTCTTATGCATTTAGAGCAGTATATCACTGACTAATGATTTTGAGCACTTATTCATGTATTTATGGCATTCCTATATTTTCCTTTGTGAAATCTCAGTTTAAATCTTTGGTCATTTTTAATTGGGTTGTTTGCTTTTTTAATATTGAATTGTAGGATTTTATATATTTTGGATAAATCTTTTGTCAGATATATAATTTGCAAATCTTTTCTCCCAGTCTGTATCTTGCCTATTCATTTGCTTAGCAGTGCCTTTTGATGCAGAATATTGTTTTACTGATTTATGTAGATCTTTCAAATGCTGACACATCTGATTATACAAAATTTAAAAGATGACATTTATTCATAGCGCTGTCAGTCTTATCAGAAAAGTTTTTAAGTTTTGAAAAGCTGTCAAGCTAATAATGTTGGCAGATACTAGGGTTCCAAAATTCAAGAACATGTCTGCCATTACCCAATTCCAAATAACCATAGTTTATTAGTCATTCATTTTTTTATATACAATTTTATTTTATTATTATGTTTTTGACTGCGTTGGGTCTTTGTTGCTGCGTGCAGGCTTTCTCTAGCTGTGGCGAGCAGGGGCCCCTCTTCGCTGTGGTGCACGGGCTTCTCCTTGCAGTGGCTTCTCTTGTTGCCGAGCATGGGCTCTAGGTGCGTGGGCTTCAGTAGTTGTCCCGCACTGGCTCGGTAGTTGTGACATGCGGGCTCTAGAGCACAGGCTCAGTAGTTGTGGCGTACGGGTTCAGTTGCTCTGCAGCATGTGGGATCTTCCTGGACCAGGGCTGGAACCCATGTCCCCTGCATTGGCAGGTGGATTCTTAACCACTGCGCCACCAGGGAAGCCCTGATTTCTTTTTTGATGTAAGCATTTACAGCTATAAATCCTACCCTAGGTCGGGCACCCGCTCTGTGGCTGCTCCCCCAAATCCCAGGGAATCCCTAGCTACCAGCCAAGGTTCTGATGGCCTTGGTAGGAGAGGGATACAACTATTTTAGATTGACAGAAAAATTGAGTTGAAAGTACAGAAATTTCCCATACACCCCTGTCCCCATATAGGCACACAAAACCACCCCATTATCAACATCCCACACCAGAGTGATGCATTTATTATAATCAGTGAGAATACATTGACACATCATCACCCAAAACCTATAGTTTACCTTAGGGATAACTCTTGGTGTTATACATTCAGTGGGTTTGGACAAATATACAGTGACATGTATCCACCATTTTAGTATCAAACATAGTTTCACTGCTCTAAAAAAATCCTCTGTACTCTATATCTATTCATCCCTCCCCCTACAATCCCCTGGCAACCAATGATCCTTTTATTGTTTTGTCTTTTCCAAAATGTCATATTGTTGGAATCATACAGTATGTAGCCTTTTCAGACTGGCTTTTTTATTAGTAATATACAAAGTAATAGTAATTTCATTAGTAATATGAATTTAAGTATCCTCCATGTCCTTTCAGGGCTTGATAGCTCATTTCTTTTTATCACTGAATAATATCCCATTGTTCCAATGTACCAGTTTATTTATTTATTCACCTACTAAAGGACATTTTGGTTGCTTCCAAGCTTGGGCCATTATGAATAAGGGTTCTGTAAACATTTGTGTGCAGGTTTTGGTGTAAATTTTCAACTCATTTGGGTAATACTAAGGGTCATGATTGCTAACTATTTGGTAAGGGTATGTTTAGTTTTGTAAGAAAATGCCAAACTGTCTTCCAAAGTGGCTGTTCCATTTTGCATTCCCACAAGCAATAAATGAGAATTTCTGTTGCTTCACACCCAGTATTGGGTGTTGTTAGTGTTTTGGATTTTGGTCATTCTAAAAGGTGTGGAGTGGTATCTGATTGTTGTTTTAATTTGCAATACTCTAGTAAATCTATGTGTCTTTGGATTTAAGATGGGTTTCTTGTGGACAGCATGCATTGGATCTTGTCTTTTGGTCCACTTGACACTGTCTATCTTTTTAATTGGTATATTTATACCATTGATGTTTAAAGTTATTTTTGATATAGTTAGATTAATATCTACAATATTTGTTACTATTTTCTATTTGTTGCCCTTGTTCTTTGTTCCTATTTTTGTCTTCCATTCTTTTTCTGTCATTTGTGGTTTTAACTGAGCATTTTATATGATTCCATTTTCTCCTCTTTCTTAGCATGTAGGTGGTACTTTTTTTTAAAACTATTTTTAGTGTTTCCCCCTAGAGTTTGCAGTATAGATTTACAACTAATCCAAGTCCACTTTCGTATAACATACCTCTTCATGTGTAGTACAAGTACTTTGTAATAACAAAATAATCCTAATTCCTCCCTCTCATCTCTTGTATCATTGCTAGCATTCATTTCACTTATACATAAACATGCATAAGGATATACATATATATGTTATATATTACATATATGGACTTATATATTCAAATACACTGTTGCTATTTTTATTTTGAACAAATATCTATTAGATCAATTAAGAATAAAAAAAATAAGTTTTTATTTTATTTTCACTTATTCTTTCGCCAGTGCTCTTTCTTTCCATATGTAGATATAAGTGTCTGACATATATCATTTTCCTTCCCTCTGGGGAACTTCTTTTGACATTTCTTGCAAGGCAGACTTGTTGGTGAAAAATTCCCTCAATTCTGGTTTGTCTGAGAAAGTTTTTATTCCTCTTTCACTTTTGAAGGAAAATTTCACAGTGTACCAAATTTTTAGCTGGCGGTTGTTTTCTATTAACACTTTAAATATTTCACTCTACCCTCTTCTGCTTCAATGGTTTCTTTGGCAAAGTTGTATATAATTTTAATATTTGCTCCTCTCTATATAAGGCTTTTTTTTTTCTGGCTTCTTGTAAGATTTTGTCTTTATCTTTGATTTTCTTCAGTTTGAATATGATATGCCTGGGAGTAGGGTTTTCTTGTTTATTTACTTGTTTGTTTTGGCATTTACCCTGCTTGGTATTCTCTGAGCTTCCTGGATATGTGATTTGATATCTGACATTAACTGAGGGGAATTCTCAACAATTATTGCTTCAAATAATTCTTCTGTTTCTTTCACGTGTTATACCTTTTACAGTTGTTCCACAGTTTTGGTATATTCTGTGCTGTTTTATTTTTTCCAAATCTTCTTTTTGTCTTTGCTTTTCCATTTGGGGAGTTATACTGACATATCCTCAAGCTCAGAGATTTTTCTTCAGCTGTGTGCACCCGACTAATGATCCCAGCAAAGGCATTCTTCAATTCTGTTACAGTGTTTTTGATCTCTAAAATTTCTTTTTGATTCTTTGTTACATTGCCCATATGTTCATGCATGCTGTCTACTTTATCCTTAGTGTATTAATCATAATTATTTTCAATTCCCAGTCTGGTAATTCCAGCATCCCCACCATATCTGAGTTTGGTTCTGATGCTTGCTCTGTCTCTTCAAACTGTGTTTTCTGTCTTATAATATGTCTTATAATTTTTTGTTCTTGTTGTTGACAGCCAGACACAATGTATTCGATAAAATAATCTCTGGTAAATAGAGCTTTAGTGGTGTGGTGGTAAGGTATGGGAGGAGGGGAAGCATTCTATAGTCCTATGATTAGGTCTTAGTCTTTTTGTGAGCCTGTGCCCCTGGACTGTGAACCTCACAAATACTTCCCAGTCTCTCTCCCTACTCCTGCCATGTTAGGTGGGACAGGATGGCTAGAGTGAGCTAGAATTGGGTATTTCCTTTCTCCCACGTGGAAGGCTACAATGGATTGGAATTGGGTATTTCCCTTCCTCAGGTCAGTTAGGCTCTGATAAAACCCCAGCAGTTTAGGCTCTGGTAAAATAGTTCCTCTTGAGGGTAGGCCTTGTTAAGAACAGTAGAATGCTGTGCCATATTTGAAAATGGTTACTTTCTACCTGCCAGAAGCTAGGGGGGACTTTTCTCCAATATTCGCTGTGAGAACAAAGTTAAGCTCTTGGAGGTAAAACTTGCGAAAATGTGGTGGCCCCCTGACTGAGTTTTGTCCCTCAGGCTTGTTCACACCGAACCTCCAGCAATTTGTCAGTTACAGTTTAGGTTTTCCTAACCTGGCACTGGTTCCCTTGAAGGTTTCTACTTGAGAGTTTCTGCTCTAGTAAGCTTTGATTGTCTGTATCTGCCTCTCTGTCACTCCAGTGTTTTGGGTGGCAGTTTGCTCTGTGAGTTCACTTCTCTGATGGGTCAAAGAAGAGTTGTTGGTCTTTTGTTTGTTCAGCTTTTTACTTGTTGTTAAGATGGAATGAGGACTTCCAAGCTCCTGGAAGTTTCTCTTTCATTTTTGAAGCATAGTTTTGCTTTTTTTTCCTTTCAGCACTTTAAATATGTCATCCCACTGCCTCATGGCTTCATGGTTTTCAGTGGAAATCAGATTATCAGATTAATCAGATTATCAGATTATTATGGATTCCTTGTACATAATGAGTTTCTTCTCTCTTGCTGCTTTCAAGATTCTCCCTTTATCTTTGGCTTTTGACAATTTGACTCTAATATGTTTCTGTATGGAACTCTTTAAGTTTATCCCACCTGGAGTCACTGAACTTCTTGGATGTGTGGATTCATATCTTTCATCAAGTTTAGGAGGGTTTTAGCCATTACTTCTTCAAATACTCTTTCTGCACTTTTCTCTCCTCTCACTCCAGGACTCCTATTATGTGTACACTTGATGCCCCACAGGTCCCTTAGGTTCTGTACATTTTTCATCATCCTTTTCTCTTTCTGCTCCTAAGACTGGATAATTTCAAATGACCTATTCAAATTCACTAATTCATTCTTCTTCCAGTTCAACTCTGCTGTTGAACCCTTCTAGTGAATTTTTCATTATGGCTATTTTAGTTTTTAGTTCCAGAATTTTAACTTATATTTCTGCTATGAATTGAATGTTTGTATTCTTCCAAAATTCATATGTTGTAATGGAATCCCCAATGTGATGGTATTTATAGGAGGGGCCTCTGTTAGGTAATTATGTCATGGGAGTTGGGCCCTGTGAATGGGATTAATGCCCTTATTAGAAGAGGCCAGATAGCTTGCTCACTCTCTTTCTGCCATGTTGAGGATACAATGAGAAGTTGGCAGTCTGCAGCCTGGTAGAGGTTTCTCACCAGAACCTGATCATGCTGGCACCCTGATCTCAGACTTCTAACCCTCAGAACTGTGTGAGAAATAAATTTCTGTTGTTTATAAGCCATCCAGTCTATGATACTTTGTATAGCAGCCCAAACTGACTAACACAGTTTCTTTTTATAGTTTCTACCTCTTTATTGAGGGTCTCTGTTTGGTGAGAAATCATTCTCCTAGTTTTTTTAAGCAATTTGAGCATATTAAGATGTTGATTTAAAGTCTTTGTCTAGTAAGTCCAATGCCTGGGCTTCTTCACAGACAGTTTCTATTAATTTCTTTGTTTCCTTGAATGAGCCATACTGACTTGTTTCTTTCATGCCTCATAATTTTTTAAAAATTAATTAATTAATTTATTTTTGGCTGCGTTGGGTCTTCGTTGCTGCATGCAGGCTTTCTCTAGTTGTGGCGAGCAGGGGCTACTCTTCATTAGGGTGCACAGGCTTCTCATTGTGGTGGCTTCTCTTGTTGCGGAGCACAGGCTCTAGGTGCACAGGCTTCAGTAGTTGTGGCACATAGGCTCAATAGTTGTGGCTTGCGGGCTTTAGAGCGCAGGCTCAGTAGTTGTGGCGCATGGGCTTAGTTGCTCCGCGGGATATGGGATCCTCCTGGACCAGGGCTCGAACCCGTGTCCCCTGAGGCTTCTTACTGCATCTGTGAGGTGGAGGTGGGAGAGAGGCAGGTGTGTCTGTGGAAGCCACTTTTGTCCTCTTTCCCTTGGAATTAGGATGGGAGGGGAAAGGAGAGGATCCTAGATAATCCCTCCCAGTTTGCTGTGGAGGAAGACCAGGCTCTTTTCCAGCCTCTTCTCCCAGGCCTCAGGGCCTCAGCTTCTGATTTTGCCGGAACTCACGGATGCCGCATAATTTTTTTTTGTTGAAAACTGGACCTTTTGAATATTATAATATGGCAACTATAGAAATATGATTCTACCCCCTCTCCAGGGTTTGTTGTTGTTCTTTGTTATGGGTTGTTGTTATTTGCTTATTATCTGACTCTTCTAAACTATTTTTCTAAAGTGTGTATTCTTTGTCATGTATGGCCACTGAAATCTGTGTTCTGTTACCTAGTCATTGGTTGTGTTTTTACAGAATTACCTTAAGTGCCTGGAACCAATGAAAGAAAAAAAGAGGGAAAAAGTCCTCTTCTAGTCTTTATAGATTGGCTGTGTGTTGGGGCATTCTGTCAATGCCTTGCCACATGATTTATAACCCTGCCTTAGCCTTTAATTTTTGCTTGCATAGAATTTGCAGGCCAGCTGAATGTGAAAGCTTTGGATCTTCTTGGGCCTTTCCTGAGCATGTGTCTTGCCCTGTGTATGTTCATGGTCTTCCTGATTCCCCAGTATACATGGGAGCCTTTACAATCCCTATTCTCCCATGTATCTCCTTTCCCAATCCCTTTCTTTCCATGGCTCTCATTCTATTTCTTATCCCAAGTGTTGTCCCTTTCTCAAGGTTGCTGTGTCTAATACCTTTGACTTTAAACGCTTTCAGCAAAAACTGCCCACGAAGTGGCCCCAGCCCAGGGAATGCTCTGAGTAGGATGAAACAAAGGGAAGCCTTTGTGTAGGTCCTTGATGGAGCCATCAGAGAGGTCAAGACCCATAACCATAGAAGTTTGAGAATAAGGTTTATACTGCTCCCTCTGGCACTAGCAACCTGCACCAGGACTGCAGGCTGCCATCCTCACCACCATTTTTCATTTGTTTGTTTGTTTTCTTTGTGGAAAGACTTTTGAACTCCAGAATAAATTTTGTATGGACATTGGACTATTCAGTTTACTCCTTCTTGAGTGACTTTTGGTAGTTTTTTCTGTTTCATCTAAGTTATCAAAATTACTGGCAGTATGCTGTTCATAATATTCTCTTAATGCCCCTTTAACTATGTGGTATGCAGTGATGTCCCCTTTCTTATCAAAATATTGGTAGTTTTTGTCTTCTGTTTCTTCGTTTTTATTCAGTCTATCTACAGGCTTATCAATTTTATTTATTTTTAAAAATAACCATTTTTTGTGTTTATTGGTTTTCTCTGTTGTCTTCCTATTTTTAATTTCATTGCTTGAGAGTCTTATCTTTATAACTTTCTACCTTCTGTTTGCTTTGATTTTAATTTGCTCTTTTTTTCCTATTTTAATAAAGTGGAAACTTCTGTTATTTTTTTAAACTATAATTTTTCTATTCACAATCAGACCTTTTTAAAAAAATTTATTTATTTTTGGCTGTGTTAGGTCCTTGTTGCTGCACATAGGCTTTCTCTAGTTGCAGCGAGTGGGGGCTACTCTTCGTTGTGGTGCATGGGCTTCTCATTGCAGTGGCTTCTCTTGTTGTGGAGCATGGGCTCTAGGTGCACGGGCTTCAGTAGTTGCAGCACATGGGCTCAGTAGTTGTGACTCGTGGGCTATAGAGCACAGGCTCAGTAGTTGTGGTACATGGGCTTAGTTGCTCCGGGCATGTGGAATCTTCCCTGACCAGGGCTCGAACCCGTATCCCCTGCATTGGCAGGCAGATTCTTTACCACTGCACCACCAGGGAAGTCCCAAAACTTCTGTTATTTATTTGAGACCTTTTTTCCCCCTAATATAATCAACTGATGGTATAAATTTCCGTCTAATAACTGCATTCGCTGTACCCCACAAATTTTGATATGTAATTTTAATTTTCAGTCATTAGGTTATTTTCTGATTTCCCTTGTGATACTTTTCATTGTTCCATAGATGTACTTAAAATTGTGTTGGTTAATTTCCAGTTCTTCAGTGGTTTTCCAGATAGTTTTCCGTTACTGATTTTTAGTTTTAATAGTTCAAAACTTATTGATTTTTCTTTATATGAGAGAAGGGTGTGGGTATGTAGGCACGATTTCATCTGTTCACAGGGGATGCCGATCACCATGTACACATCTATCCCACCAAGGAAGACTCTCTCAATTTCCTACTGATCCTCAATCATTTATCACTGTTAATCTGGGGCATGGGGTGTGGTTGATGGGCAATTTAAAACATTGCAGCACTCTCAACATAAAGGAGCAACTTTTTTCTTCACTAAGTTTTCTGGTTGTTGTAAGTTTTTGACTAGGTTACAGAGTTCTGCAGAAGTTGATTATGACTGTTATTTTTTTAAGGTTTATTTTTTACTGAGGTAACATTGGTTAATAACATTATATAAATTTTATGTGTACATTATATTTCTACTTCTATATACACTATAGCATGCTAACCACCAAAAATTTAGTTTCCATGCATTAACATACAGTTAGTCCCCTGTACCCCTTTCAGCCTATCTCCTCCCCTGCCCCTTCCCCTTTTGTTTGGTTTGTTTTGTTTGGTTTGATTAATTTATTTTGTTTTTTTGTTTTTATATTCCACATATGAGTGAAATCGTGTGATATTTATCTTACTTCATCTGACATTTCAGTTAGCTTAATACCATCAAGGTCCATTCATGTTGTTGCTAATGGCAAAATTTTATCTTTTTATGGCTGAGTAGTATTCCATTGTATATGTATACCATATCTTCTTTATCCATTCATTTATTGATGGGAACTTAAGTTGTTTCCATATGTTGGCTATTGTAAATAACACTGATGAACAGATAGGAGTGCATATGTCTTTTCAAATTAGTGTCTTTGTGTTCTTTGGATAAATACCCAGAAGATAGTGGTCTAGTTCCTTCCATCCATCCTTCCTTCCTTCCTTGCTTTTTTTCTTCCCTTCCTTCCTTTCTCTCTCTCTCTCTCTTTCTTTCTTTTTTTTTTTTTGGTATGTGGCTGTCAAGATTTTCAACACCATTTACTGAAGAGGCTATCCTTTCTCCATTGCATTTGCTTTGCTCTTTTGTTGTAAATTAATTGTCCATGTATGTGTAGGTTTATTTCTGGCCTCTCAATTCTGTTTCATTGATCTGTGTATCTGTTTTTCTGCCAATACCATGCTTTTGATTGCTATAGCTTTGTAATATAGTTTGATTCAGGGATACCTCCAGCTTTCTTCTTTTTTCTCAGGATTGCTTTAGCTATTCAGGGTCTTTTGTGGTTCCATATAAATTTTAGAATTTTTTGTTCTATTTCTGTGAAAAATGTCCTTGGATTTTGATAGAGATTGCATCATATCTATAGATTGCTTTAGGTAATATAGGCATTTTAACAATGTTAATTCTCACAATCCATGAGAACAGACTATCTTTCCTTTTATTTGTGTCTTCTTCAGTTTCTTTCAACAGTGCCTTACAGTTTTCAATATACACATCTTTACCTCCTTGGTTAAGTGTATTTCTAAGTATTTTATTCTTTTTGTTGTGATTGTCAGTAGGATTGTTTTTCTAATTTCTCTTTCTGCTAGCTCATTGTTAATGTATAGAAATGCAACAGATTTTTGCATGTTGATTTTGTGCCTTTATTATATGCATTTATTAATTTCTAAGTTTTTTGGTGGTATCTTTATGGTTCTCTCTATATAAAATCATGCTATTTACAAATAGTGATAATTTTACTTCTTCCTTTCCAATTTGAATGCCTTTTATTTCTTTTTCCTGCCTAACTGCTCTGGCTAGGACTTTCAATACTAGGTTGAATAAGAGTGGCGAGAGTGGACATCCTTGTCATGTTCCTGGTTTTCGAGGGATAACTTTCAGCTTTCACCATTGAATTTGATGTTAGCTCTGGGCTTGTCATATATGGCCTTCATTATGTTGAGGTATATGTCAAACTTTGTTTTTTTAATTAATTAATTTATTTTTGGCTGTGTTGTGTCTTCGTTGCTGCCCACAGGCTTTCTCTAGTTGTGGCAAGTGGGGGCTACTCTTCATTGCGGTGCATGGGCTTCTCATTGCAGTGGCTTCTCTTGTTGCGGAGCACGGGCTCTAGGCACATGGGCTTCAGTAGTTGTGGCACGCAGGCTCAGTAGCTGTAGCTCATGGGCTCTAGAGCACAGGCTCAGTAGTTGTGGTGCATGGGCTTAGTTGCTCTGTGGCATGTGGGATCTTCCTGGACCAGGGCTCGAACCCATGTCCCCTGCACTGGCAGGCAGATTCTTAACCACTGGGCCACCAGGGAAGTCCCTGTACTCATTTTGTTATTGAGAGTTTTTGTCAAAAATGTGTGTTGAATCTTGTGATTCTGACTGTTTTAGCCAGCTCATAAGTTGCTTTTGCAGAAGGACAGAATCCTGGAGTTCTCTACTCTACCATTTTCACTCCATGATATATATTTTAATGAACAGAATTTTGGTTGTTGAATAATATTCTATCTGGTAGATTGCCATAATTTATTTATCATTTTTCTATTATTGGATTGGACTTTTAATTTGTTTCTAATTTTTTGCTGTTTTAGATATATCTACAAGGAACATCTTTTGTACATAAAGCTTTTATCATTTCACTGGATTCTTTCTTTAGGATACATTTCAGAAGTGTAGTTACTAGGTCTGCAAGTATGGCCATTTTAACATTCCTGATACTATTACTAAATTGTCAAAAGGATTATACCAATTTGTACTCCAACCTCATAAGTAATTTTAAACTTTGAATTTTTCTGCAGTGGTTCTGTAACTGACAAAAGACTTTTCGAGAAGTAATATATACTTTTACTTTCTCTTAATGTTTTAGAGAAGTGCTTCTCAAACTGCAAAAATGTGCCTAAAAGTTACCCTCAGATCTTTTTAAAATGTGAAACCTGATGCAGTACACCTGTGTGGAGACTAAGACCATGTTTTTCTAACAAGTTCCCAAGTTGTTCTGATGCTGCTGGTCTGATCCCACTGTGAGTACTAAGGCTTGAGGCTTAAGCTGTGACAGAAAAGGAAGTAGGAGAGCCTTTCCTGAGTTTTAAAAAATAAAGCAAGTTTGAAAAATCTCACTTAAGAAAATGTTCCAAAGAAAGTAATCTCCCCAAATTATCTAAATTAGTTTGAAGATTAGGAACAGGATGAAAGTTTATTATTGATATTAGTAAAGGCAAAAGAAAAAAGAAGTAAAATTAGACATACTGCCTGTGGTTATGACTAAAAAACCCAGCTTGAGAGCTCCTCTCTTTAAGGAGTATGTTGAGGCTTAAAGCCTGATATTAAAATTAATGTTAAAGATAGTCTTTTATCCAGATAAGCAATATTTTCAGTTTTGTCATTCATGTGCATAGGCCTCTTTGGTATCATGGATTTCTCTGCAGAAATTTCACATAGTATACAAATGTGTCTAAGAATATCTTTTCCATATTAAACGTGTTCATCAACACCTTTATTTTTCATTAGTTCAATTTTAAAGATTACTACTAGTCTAAATAACTCAAATTTCTTAATACGTATTTAGATATTTACTCAAGGTATAAAACCCACCCTCACTCAAGGCATTGGATAATTTAATCATTTACTTAATGTCCTGGAAAATAAAGGATAAAATTATGTAGAAAATTATTTTAAGTTTATATAATTGAGCCTCATAATTTATTTATCCACTATCATCATTAACATGATAGAGGAACTTCCTTTTTTGTCCTCCCTGATGGGAGTGCTGGAAAAGTCGGGTAAAAGAGTTCTGGACATGCCATTTGGCTTTTCTGTATCTCAAGTCAATTCACTAAGTATGTATTGAGAGAGTGTTTATTGTTCTAGCTTTGTGAGAACTACAACAACTATAAGATAAAGTCCTATTTTTCAGTTGCTTCCAAATTACTTTGTGAAATAATTACCGTGTATTCTTGTTCAGAGAGAAACTTGGCAAACAAATCACTGTGACAGTCCACCTTTCAGTATTCTACAAGTTGTTTTAGGTTGGGATTTATATGAAGCACTAGAGATTTCAAGGTGAAAAAAAATTGAATGCCACTCTTTACTAGCCGTATTTCTGATCACAAAAACAAATGTCAAATGTTCATTCAAGAAACAGCTGTGTTTAGATGCTCAGCATAAGTAGGCTTAATACTGTGCTGCAGTGGTGAGGACAGATTCCCATGTAGAGTAATATTTCTCAGCCTGTAATCTATGCCTCTTTTAATAAACATAACATTCACACACACACACATATACATATATCCAGTGAGGTTCTGATACTAACCTCCTTTCCCTCATTGACAAGGGTCAGTCTAGAAAGTGCTGGACCAAGCATGATATGATAACAATGGTTATTTCTTCAGTAGCCAAGAGGCCTGGCTCCTTGAGGATTGCATATTATGATCAACTATTTCAAACATGTAAAAAAATCTAAGTAACTGCATCTAGACCTAATTTCAAGGGCCATGTCAATATTGAGTCATACCCTTAAAGTAGTGTTAATTTGCTGGTATTGGCATTGATACCTTAGAGTTCCATGTAGTACAATTCATCCCCCATGTTTGGATGATAAATGAAGGTGAGAATGCTTTTGCTCTGTTTTAAAATTTGGTCGATGATTCTATGGAAGGTTCTGCTTCTTTCTTGTGCTTTTAATTATTTCGTGGTTCCTTTTCCAGGTACTCCTAATTTTTACCTTATAGACATGGACCTACATAGGCAGGGATGCTGAGGATTCTCGTGCCGAGGCAGGCAAGGTGCTGAAAGGTGAAGGAAATGGCAGAAGGGCTTTGTTAGAGTACGTTCTGGGGAAGTATTTTCCAAGTTGAGTGGCTATCTTTACACAAACTGTGTGTTCTCCGTCTGAGCCTTCAAGCCTTTTGAGGGCTGCTAAATGAATTGGGCTTCACTCTATGCCACAGCTGTAGATCTCCAATAGAGCAGAAATATTTAGGGATATCACTGGCTATGCAAGGCCCCAGAAATTAAGTATGAGTATTCACGAGTATCTTTTTATGCCTGCTGGATTCCTATATCTTATGGGGCAGGAGGTGGTGAGGGTGTTTTATCAATTCTAGTCTAATATTATGAATTTCACCTTAATTTGAGAATGGGTTTATCAGCACTATGTAAAGTTGTGTTTCAACTCTAGCTGTCCATTGGGACTAACTGGGAAACTTTCAAAAACACCAGTGCTTGGCCTTCTCCCTAGACAAATTGAATCAGAGCCCCTAGGGTAGGGTCCTCAGCACTGGTATTTTTATTTTTAATTTAATTTAATTTATTTTTACATCTTTATTGGAGTATAATTGCTTTACAATGGTGTGTCAGTTTCTGCTTTATAACAAAGTGAATCAGTTATACATATACATATGTTCCCATATCTCTTCCCTCTTGCGTCTCCCTCCCTCCCACCCTCCCTATCCCACCCCTCTAGATGGTTACAAAACACAAAGCTGATCTCCCTGTGCAATGTGGCTGCTTCCCACTAGCTATCTATTTTACGTTTGGTAGTGTATATTTGTCCATGCCACGCTCTCGCTTTGTCATAGCTTACCCTTCCCCCTCCCCATATCCTCAAGTACATTCTCTAGTAGGTCTGTCTTTATTCCTGTCTTACCCCTAGCTTCTTCATGACATATTTTTTTCTTACATTCCATATATATGTGTTAGCATACGATATTTGTCTTTTGCTTTATGACTTACTTCACTCTGTGTGACAGACTCTAGGTCGATCCACCTTATTACAAATAGATCAATTTCGTTTCTTTTTATGGCTGAGTAATATTCCATTGTATATATGTGCCACATCTTCTTTATCCATTCATCCTATGATGGACACTTAGGTTGTTTCCATCTCCTGGCTATTGTAAATAGAGCTGCAATGAACATTTTGGTACCTGACTCTTTTTGAATTATGGTTTTCTCAGGGTATATGCCCAGTAGTGGGATTGCTGGGTCATATGGTAGTTCTATTTGTAGTTTTTTAAGGAACTTCCATACTGTTCTCCATAGTGGCTGTACCAATTCACATTCCCACCAGCAGTGCAAGAGTGTCCCCTTTTCTCCACACGCTCTCCAGCATTTATTGTTTCTAGATTTTTTGATGATGGCCATTCTGACTGGTGTGAGATGATATCTCATTGTAGTTTTGATTTGCATTTCTCTAATGATTAATGATGTTGAGCATTCTCTCATGTGTTTGTTGGCAGTCTGTATATCTTCTTTGGAGAAATGTCTATTTAGGTCTTCTGCCCATTTTTGGATTGGGTTGTTTGATTTTTGTTGTGAGCTGCATGAGCTGCTTATAAATTTTGGAAATTAATCCTTTGTCAGTTGCTTCATTTGCAAATATTTTCTCCCATTCTGAGGGTTGTCTTTTAGTCTTGTGTATGGTTTCCTTTGCTGTGCAAAAGCTTTGAAGTTTCATTAGATCCCATTTGTTTATGTTTGTTTTTATTTCCATTTCTCTAGGAGGTGGGTCAAAAAGTATCTTGCTGTGGTTTATGTCATAGAGTGTCCTGCCTATGTTTTCCTCTAAGAGTTTGATAGTTTCTGACCTTACATTTAGGTCTTTAATCCATTTTGAGCTTATTTTTGTGTATGGTGTGAGGGAGTGATCTAATCTCATACTTTTACATTACCAGTTTTCCCAGCACCACTTATTGAAGAGGCTGTCCTTTCTCCACTGTACATTCCTGCCTCCTTTATCAAAAATAAGGTGACCATATATGTGTGGGCTTATCTCTGGGCTTTCTATCCTGTTCCATTGATCTATCTTTCTGTTTTTGTGCAAGTACCGTACTGTCTTGATTACTATAGCTTTGTAGTGTAGTCTGAAGTCAGGGAACCTGATTCCTCCAGCTCCGTTTTTCGTTCTCAAGATTGCTTTGGCTATTCGGGGTCTTTTGTGTTTCCATGCGTATTGTGAAATTTTTTATTCTAGTTCTGTGAAAAATGCCAGTGGTAGTTTGATAGGGATTGCAATGAATCTGTAGATTGCTTTGGGTAGTAGAGTCATTTACACAATGTTGATTCTTCCAATCCAAGAACATGGTATGTCTCTCCATCTATTTGTATCATCTTTAATTTCTTTCATCAGTGTCTTATAATTTTCTGCATACAGGTCTTTTGTCTCCTTAGGTAGGTTTATTCCTAGATATTTTATTCTTTTTGTTGCAGTGGTAAATGGGAGTGTTTTCTTGATTTCACTTTCATATTTTTCATCATTAGTGTATAGGAATACCAGAGATTTCTGTGCATTAATTTTGTATGCTACTGCTTTACCAAATTCATTGATTACCTCTAGTAGTTTTCTGGTAGCATCTTTACGATTCTCTATGTATAGTATCATGTCATCTGCAAAGAGTGACAGCTTTACTTCTTTTCCAATTTGGATTCCTTTTATTTCCTTTTCTTCTCTGATTGCTGTGGCTAAAACTTCCAAAACTATGTTGAATAAGAGTGTTGAGAGTGGGCAACCTTGTCTTTTTCCTGATCTTAGTGGAAATGCATTTAGTTTTTCACCATTGAGGACGATGTTGGCTGTGGGCTTGTCATATATGGCCTTTATTATGTGGAGGGAAATTCCCTCTATGCCTACTTTCTGGAGGGTTTTTATCATAATGGGTGTTGAATTTTGCTGAAAGCTTTCTCTGCATCTATTGAGATGATCATATGGTTTTTCTCCTTCAATTTCTTAATATGGTGTATCACGTTGATTGATTTGCGTATATTGAAGAATCCTTGCATTCCTGGGATAAGCCCCACTTGATCATGGTGTGTGATCCTTTTAATGTGCTGTTGGATTCTGTTTGCTAGTATTTTGTTGAGGATTTTTGCATCTATGTTCATCAGTGATATTGGCCTGTAATTTTCTTTCTTTGTGATATCTTTGTCTGGTTTTGGTTTCAGGGTGACGGTGGCTTCGTAGAATGAGTTTGGGAGTGTTCCACCCTCTGCTATATTTTGGAAGAGTTTGAGAAGGATTGGTGTTAGCTCTTCTCTACATGTTTGATAGAATTTGCCTGTGAAGCCATCTGGTCCTGAGCTTTTGTTTGTTGGAAGATTTTTAATCACAGTTTCAATTTCAGTGCTTGTGATTGGTCTGTTCATATTTTCTATTTCTTCCTGATTCAGTCTTGGCAGGTTGTGCATTTCTAAGAATTTGTCCATTTCTTCTAGGTTGTCCATTTTATTGGCATAGAGTTGCTTGTAGTAATCTCTCATGATCTTTTGTATATCTGCAGTGTCAGTTGTTACTTCTCCTTTTTCACTTCAAATTCTATTGATTTGAGTCTTCTCCCTTTTTTTCTTGATGAGTCTGGCTAATGGTTTATCAATTTTGTTTATCTTCTCAAGGAACCAGCTTTTAGTTTTATTGATCTTTGCTATCGTTTACTTCATTTCTTTTTCATTTATTTCTGATCTGATTTTTATGATTTCTTTCCTTCTGCTAACTTTGGGGTTTTTTTTGTTCTTCTTTCTTAATTGCTTTAGGTGCAAGTTTAGGTTGTTTATTCGAGATGTTTCCTGTTTCCTAAGGTAGGATTGTATTGCTATAAACTTCCCTCTTCGAACTGCTTTTGCTGCATCCCATAGGTTTTGGGTCGTCGTGTCTCCATTGTCATTTGTTTCTAGGTATTTCTTGATTTCCTGTTTGATTTCTTCAGTGATCACTTCATTATTAAGTAGTGTATTGTTTAGCCTCCATGTGTTTGTATTTTTTACAGATCTTTTCCTGTAATTGATATCTAGTCTCATAGCATTGTGGTTGGAGAAGATACTTGATATAATTTCAATTTTATTAAATTTACCAAGGCTTGATTTGCGACCCAAGATATGATCTATCCTGGAGAATGTTCTATGAGCACTTGAGAAAAATGTGTATTCTGTTGTTTTTGGATGGAATGTTCTATAAAGAGTAGTTAAGTCCATCTTGTTTAATGTATCATTTAAAGCTTGTGTTTCCTTATTTATTTTCATTTTGGATGATCTGTCCATTGGTGAAACTGGGGTGTTAAAGTCTCCTACTATGAATGTGTTACTGTCGATTTCCCCTTTTATGGCTGTTAGTATTTGCCTTATGTATTGAGGTGCTCCTATGTTGGGTACATAAATATTTACAATTGTTATATCTTCTTCTTGGATTGATCCCTTGATCATTATGTAGTGTCCTTCTTTGTCTCTTCTAATAGTCCTTATTTTAAAGTCTATTTTGTCTGATAATGAGAATTGCTACTCCAGCTTTCTTTTGGTTTCCATTTGCATGGAATATCTTTTTCCATCCCCTTACTTCAGTCTGTATGTGTCTCTAGGTCTGAAGTGGGTCTCTTGTAAACAGCATATGTAAGGGTCTTGTTTTTGTATCCATTCAGCCAATCTGTGTTTTTTGGTGGGAGCATTTAGTCCATTTACATTTAAGGTAGTTATTGATATGTATGTCCCTATTCCCATTTTCTTAATTGTTTTGGGTTTGTTATTGTAGGTCTTTTCCTTCTCTTGTGTTTCTTGCCTAGAGAAGGTCCTTTAGCAGTTGTTGTAAAGCTGGTTTGGTGGTGCTGAACTCTCAGCTTTTGCTGAAAGTAAAAGTTTTAATTTCTCCATCAAATCTGAATGAGATCCTTGCTGGGTAGAGTAATCTTGGTTGCAGCTTTTTCTCCTTCATCACTTTAAATATGTCCTGCCAGTTCCTTCTGGCTTGCAGAGTTTCTGCTGAAAGATCAGCTGTTAACCTTATGGGGATTCCCTTGTGTGTTATTTGTTGTTTTTCCCTTGCTGCTTTTAATATGTTTTCTTTGTATTTAATTTTTGACAGTTTGATTAATATGTGTCTTGGCATATTTCTCCTTGGATTTATCCTGTATGGGACTCTCTGTGCTTCCTGGACTTGATTAACTATTTCCTTTCCCATATTAGGGAAGTTTTCAACTATAATCTCTTCAAATATTTTCTCTGTCCCTGTCTTTTTCTCTTCTTCTCCTGAATCCCCTATAATTCGAATGCTGGCACATTTAATGTTGTCCCAGAGGTCTCTGAGACTGTCCTCAGTTCTTTTCATTCTTTTTTCTTTATTCTGCTCTCCAGTAGTTATTTCCACTATTTTATCTTCCAGGTCACTTATCCGTTCTTCTGCTTCAGTTATTCTGCTATTGATCCCTTCTAGAGTATTTTTAATTTCATTTATTGTGCTGTTCATTGTTGCTTGTTTCGTCTTTAGTTCTTCTAGGTCCTTGTTAAATGTTTCTTGCATTTTGTCTATTCTATTTCCAAGATTTTAGATCATCTTTACTATCATTATTCTGAATTCTTTTTCAGGTAGACTGCCTATTTCCTCTTCATTTGTTAGGTCTGGTGGGTTTTTATCTTGCTCCTTCATCTGCTGTGTGTTTTTCTGTCTTCTCATTTTGCTTATCTTACTGTGTTTGGGGTTTCCTTTTTGCAGGCTGCAGGTTCGTAGTTCCCGTTGTTTTTGGTGTCTGTCCCCAGTGGCTAAAGTTGGTTTAGTAGGTTTTGTAGGCTTCCTGGTGGAGGGGACTAGTGCCTGTGTTCTGGTGGATGAGACTGGATCTTGTCTTTCTGGTGGGCAGGTCCACGTCTGATGGTGTGTTTTGGGGTGTCTGTGGACTTATTATGATTTTAGGCAGCCTCTCTGCTAATGGGTGGGGTTGTGTTCCTGTCTTGCTAGTTGTTTGGTATAGGGTGTCCAGCACTGTAGCTTGCTGGTCGTTGAGTGAAGCTGGGTGCTGGTGTTGAGATGGAGATCTGTGGGAGATTTTTGCCGTTTGATGTTATGTGGAACTGGGAGGTCTCTTGTTGACCAGTGTCCTGAAGTTGGCTCTCCCACCTCTGAGGCACAGCACTGACTGCTGGCTACCGCACCAAGAGCCTTTCATCCACATGGCTCAGAATAAAAGGGAGGAAAAGTAGAAGGAAAGAAAGAAACAAAGAAAGAAAGAAAGGAAAGAAGGAAGGAAGGAAGAAAGAAAGGGAGAGAGAGGGAGGGAGGGAGGAGGGAAGGAAGGAAGGAAGGAAGGAGGGAAGAAAGGAAAGAAAGAAAGGAGATAAAATAAAATAAAATAAAGTTATTAAAAGAAAAAATAATTATTAAGAAAAGAAATTTTTTTTTGAAAGAAAAAAAACGGATGGATAGAACCCTAGGACAAATGGTGGAAGCAAAGCTATACAGACAAAATCTCACACAGAAGCATACACATACACACTCACAAAAAGAGGAAAAGGGGAAAAAATCATAAATCTTGCTCTCAGAGTCCACCTCCTCAATTTGGGATGATTCGTTGTGTATTCATGTATTCCAGAGATGCAGGGTACATCAAGCTGATTGTGGAGTTTTAATCCGCTGCTTCTGAGGCTGCTAGGAGAGATATCCCTTTCTCTTCTTTATTCTCACAGCTCCCGTGGCTCAGCTTTGGATTTGGCCCCTCTTCTGCGTGTAGGTCGCCTGAGGGCATCTGTTCTTCCCTCAGACAGGACGGGGTTAAAGGAGCAGCTGCTTCGGGGACTCTGGCTCACTCAGGCCGGGGGAGGGAGGGGTATGGAGCGCAGGGCGAACCTGTGGCGGCAGAGGCCGGTGTGACGTTGCACCAGCCTGGGGCGTGCCGTGCGTTCTCCTGGGAAAGTTGTCCCTGGATCCCGGGACCCTGGCAGTGGTGGGCTGCACAGTCTCCCCGGAACAGGGGTGTGGATAGTGACCTGTGCTGGCACACAGGCTTCTTGGTGGCAGCAGCAGCAGCCTTAGCGTCTCATGCCCGTCTCTGGGGTCTGCGCTTTTAGCCTTGGCTCGCACCCGTCTCTGGAGCTCCTTTAAGCAGTGCTCTTAATCCCCTCTCCTCGCGCACCAGGAAACAAAGAGGGAAGAAAAATCTCTGGCCTCTTCGGCAGGTCCAGACTTTTTCCCGGACTCCCTCCTGTCTAGCCGTGGTGCACTAACCCCCTTCAGGCTGTGTTCACGCCGCCAACCCCAGTCCTCTCCCTGCGCTCCGACCGAAGCCTGCACCTCAGCTCCCAG
The DNA here is from genome assembly GCF_003676395.1 of Aethalodelphis obliquidens. Lineage (NCBI taxonomy): Eukaryota > Metazoa > Chordata > Mammalia > Artiodactyla > Delphinidae > Aethalodelphis > Aethalodelphis obliquidens. The sequence continues at coordinate 55,033,886 of NW_020837951.1, forward strand.
CCCCGCCTGCCCCGGTGGATGAGCAGACAAGCCTCTCGGGCTGGTGAGTGCCGGTCGGCACCGATCATCTGTGTGGGAATCTCTCCGCTTTGCCCTCCGCACCCCTGTTGCTGTGCTCTCCTCCCTGGCCCCGAAGCTTCCCCCTCCGCCACCCGCAGTGTCCGCCCGCGAAGGGGCTTCCTAGTGTGTGGAAACCTTTCCTCCTTCACAGCTCCCTCCCACTGGTGCAGGTCACGTCCCTATCCTTTTGTCTCTGTTTATTATTTTTTCTTTTGCCCTACCCAGGTACGTGGGGACTTTCTTGCCTTTTGGGAGGTCTGAGGTCTTCTGCCAGCGTTCGGTAGGTGTTCTGTAGGAGTTGTTCCACGTGTAGATGTATTTCTGGTGTATCTGTGGGGAGGAAGGTGATCTCTGCGTCTTACTCTTCCGCCATCTTCCCCTCCTGGAGTGGTACTTTTAAAAAGCTCCTTAAGTGACTCTCACATGCAACCACACATTAGGAACCTTTAATTTAGAGAAATGATTCTCAAACTCAGCTGCACGTTAGAATCACCAGGGGAATTTAAAAATATCCAGATACTCAGGCTTCACCCTGGGCCAATTGAGTCAGAATCTGTGGGAGTGAGACCCAGGCATCAGTATTTTTTTTTTTACTCTCCCCAGATAATTAAAATGTGTGGCCAAGTTTGGTGAACTTTTGAAAACATCCTCCTCTTCTCCATGTAAATTAGTTCACGCCTAATACGGATATGCTCTTTGCTCTGAATTAATTATATCAGTGCTTCTCAAACATATATGTTCTTACATGTTCATATGTTCATATATGTTCACATGTTCATGTATGTATACCTTGGGATCTTGTTAAAATGCATATTCTGAATCAGCAGGGGTGGCCCTGTGATTCTGCGTTTCCAACGAGATCCCAGGTGATCCCAGTGCTACTGGTTACGTGGACCACACTTTGAGTAGCAATGAGTCTTGCCATTGTATGGCCATCTGGATGAAACTTCAATTAAAAAAATAAAAAGATAGAATATAGGATTTTATATAGAGGTCTGTACTTCAAGTTAGTTAATTATAATTAATTAGCCTACACTTAAAATTCTGGTAAATGATATTTTATTTGGGAAACTTAATTAAACAATTAGGGAAAAATGTGTTGTTCCAGATAACATTGAAATGTTTCAGATAGAACCACTTGTCAGACAGGTTTTAAAAAAGATTCAAGCATTGGGTGGTTCACTGTACTAGAGCAGTGGCAAAGTTCTTTAAAAATTTATCTGCAAAACCCATTGTATAAAGCAGACATAATAATTATACAAATTTTACAATGCTGTTTAAATCTTTTTCTTTGATGGGAAGATATGCCACTGTTTCTGGAAAGCCTGAACCGTTTCCATACAACCTGTGATCCCTCTGAGCACAGACTGGAATCCTTTGATTCAGTGTACAGAGAATACAAGAAATCTATTCTAAGGAATTCAATTAGACTTAAGTGGAGCATACATTTGGAAATCTTCATTTATATAATAGCTTGTAGCCGTTAGGTAAATTTAGTTGTTCGTGATTTATTACAAAAACTTTCATTGTTGACTTTTTATGAGTCAGCCATAATTCTAGGAAATGGAAATACCAGTGAGAAGATCTATTCAAAATTAACAGAGAAAATAATTTTTATTCCCAAATTGAAATATATGTGATTATGCAAAAATTCAGAAGAACTTGCATTAAAGTACAAGGTGAAGCAGAAAGCACTGATGTAGAAGCTGCAGCTTATCCAGATCTAGCTAAGATGAAGGTGGCTACACTAAAAAAGATTTTCAGTGTAGATGAAACAGCCTTACTTTGGAAGAAGATGGCATCTAGAACTTTCATAGCTAGAGAGGAGAAGTCAATGCCTGGCTTCAAAGCTTCAAGGACAGGCTGACTCTCTTTTTAGGGGCTAATGCAGCTGGTGACTAATTTGAAGCCAGTCTTAATTTACCATTCTGAAAATCCTAGGACCATTAAGAATTATGCTGGGGACTTCCCTGGTGGCACAGTGGTTGGGAATCCACCTGCCAATGCAGGGGACACGGGTTCAAGCCCTGGTCTGGTAAGATCCCACATGCTGCAGAGCAACTAAGCCCGTGTGCCACAACTAGTGAGCCTGTGCTCTAGAGCCCGCGAGCCACAGCAACTGAGCCTGTGCGCCACAACTACTCAGCCTGCATTGTAGAGCACAGAAGCCACAACTGCTGAGCCCGCGTGCTACAAATACTGAGACCCACATGCCTAGAGCCCATGCTCCGTAGCGAGAGAAGCCACCGCAATGAGAAGCCCATGCACCACAATGAAGAGTAGGCCCCGCTCACCACAACTGAAGAGGGCCCGCACGCAGCAGTGAAGACCCAACACAGCTAAAAAACAAATAAATAAATGTTTATCTCTCAAACCTATACACTTAAAAAAAAAAAGAATTATGCTAAATCTACCCTGTCTGTGCTCCATAAATGGAACCACAAAGCCTGAACAATAGCATGTCATTTACTGAGTACTTTAAGCCCTCTGTGGAGACATACTGCGCAGAAAAAAGATACCTTTCAAAATATTACTGCTTATTGACAATGCAGCTGGTCACCCCAGGAGCTCTGAGGTACAATGAGATTAATGTTGTTTTCATGCCTGCTAACACAACTTACATTCTGAAGCCCATGGATCAAGGAGTCACTTTGACCTCAAGCCTTATGAGAAATACATTTTGTAAGGCTATAGCTACTCCTCTGATGGATCTGGGCCAAGCCAACTGAAAACCTTCTGGGAAGGATTGACCATTCTAGATGCCTTTAAGAACATTCATAATTCATGGGAAGAGGTCAAAATATCAACATTTACAGAAGTTTGGGAGATGTTGATTCCAACCCTGATGGATGACTTTGAGGGGTTCAAGACTTCAGTGGAGGAAGGAACTGCAGATGTGGTAGAAGTAGCAAGGGAATTAGAATCAGAAGTGGAGCTTGAGGATGTGAGGGACCTGTTGCAGTCTCATGACAAAACTTTAATGAATGAGCACTAGCTTCTTATGGATGAGCAAAGAAAGTGGTTTCTTGAGATGGAAGCTACTCCTGGTGAAGGTGCTGTGGAGATTGTTGAAATGACAACAAAGGATTTAGAATACCATACAAACTTAGTTGATAAAGCAGCAGCAGGGTTTGAGAGGACTGACTCCAATTTTGAAGGAAGTTTTACTGTGGGTAAAATGCTATCAAACATCATTGCGGGCTACAGAGAAATAGTTCGTGAAAGGAAGAGTCAATCAATGCAGTAAACTTCATTGTTGTCTTATTTTAATAAATGGCCACAGCTGTGCCAACCTTCAGCAACCACTACCCTGATCAGTCAGCAGCCGTCAACATCGAGGCAAGATCCTCAACGAGCAAAAACATTACGACTTGCTAAAGGTTAAGATGGTTAGCATTTTTTAGCAATAAAGTATTTTTAAAATAAGGTATATACATTGTTTTTTTAGACATAATGCTATTGCATAATTAGTAGACTACAGTATAGTATAAGCATAACTTTTATATGCACTGGGAAGCCAAAAAATTTATGTGACGTGCCACCACAGCCAAAACCTCAATGTCTTAGAGGTATGACTGTAATCGTGAAGCAAAAATATGAGGAGGGACTGTGTGAGAGAAGACTCCTCGTGGCTGCTGAACTCAGACTAGGTCAGCAGACGATAGCTCTCCGAAGCATGAGGCACAGGCAAAACCTGTTTGGAGTATAGTCGGCCCTCTGTATCCATCGGTTCTGCATCCGTGGATTCAACCAACCGCGGATTAAGAATATTAGAAAAAAAATACCAGAAAGTTCCAAAAAGCAAAACTTGAATTTGTCACATGCAGGCAACTATTTACATAGCATTTACATTGTATTTACAACTATTTACATAACATTTAGATTGTATTAAGTATTATAAGTAATACAGATGATTTAAAGTATACAGAAGGGTGTACATAGGTTATATCCAAATTCTGTGCCATTTTATATAAGGGACTTGAGCATCCACAGATTTTTGGTATCCGAGGGTGTCCTGGAACCAATCCCCCTTGGTTACTGAGGGATGACTATAATAGGAATAGAGCTGGAAAGCTGACAGCAGAAGCTTCCCTGAAACGCTACTCCCTCTGTAGTTCCACCTCCTCTGTTTCTAGGTCACTCTCTCAGGTACCCTAACTCCAAGAATTCTTCAAACAATCCCCTACTGGACAAACCACTAATTCTTTTCTGTTGCTCTCACCTACCTCATATCTTCACTTCCTTGCTTACCGAATTAAAATTCCATGATCAACTATTATAATCAGTTATTTGCATACACCCCCAACTTCCTTGCCTCTTTTTCACTTCCTCTTACTCATCCAGGAAAACTTCAACACTGTTTTAATTAAGCTTTCTCTATTCTGAGCTTTGTCTCATGCAGCTGAATGTGGGTGGAGAAAAACCCATAACCATGCTGATGAGTCTAACTTTGAATTCTTGCCGTCTAGTGGGCTCTTAACACTGCCTGGTTTTCAAAATACATCTCCTTGGTCTTTTCATCCTTCTATTCTTGTAGATGACTTCTTCGTGCCTTCTCTTTTATCTTCAAACCTCAACATCTCTACCCCCTCCCACCCAAATTCACTGTCGGTTGATGATCTTGCTTCCAATGCATAGGAAAAAAAAAGAATCAGTTGGTGAACAGAAGCCTCAGCTGTCCGTATTGTACCCATGTAACCTGCTTTCTTTTACTTTGGGCAGCCATGGAGGTGCTCTGCTGAAGGGAAACTGCTGGGAGGTGTGGAGTTGGCTTATGGCCTCCAGTTGGTCCACTTTTAGTTTTACTGCAGAGTTGACACTGAGAGCCCTCCCCCCCAGCTCTCTCAGGTTTCTCCTAGCCAGTGACTCAGCATGGTAGGAGTACCAGAGATGGGTCATTTTTGCTCCACGTGCAATTCCTCTAATAGGCAGTCTCTGCTTGAAGACTCGCTATTGACCCGGTCAAGACTTTCTGAGTGGTACTGCAGTTTTGAGTCTTGCTACCCAATCCTCTATTTTTCTTTCTCATTTAAAAAATCTTTATGGGGCTTCCCTGGTGGCGCAGTGGTTGAGAGTCCGCCTGCTGATGCAGGGGACACGGGTTCGTGCCCCGGTCCGGGAAGATCCCACATGCCGCGGAGCGGCTGGGCCCGTGAGCCATGGCCGCTGAGCCTGCGCGTCTGGAGCCTGTGCTCCGCAACAGGAGAGGCCACAACAGTGAGAGGCCCGCGTACCTCAAAAAAAAAAAAAAATCTTTTTGGAGATATAATTCACATACCATACATTTCACCTATTTACAGTGTACAATTCGATCATTTTCATTCTATTCACAGAGTTGTACAACCATCACCACAATCAATTTTAGAAAATTTTCGTTGCCCCCCCGCAAAGAAACCCATACCCTTTAGCTGTCACTCTCCAAATTCCCCATCCCCCACAGCCTTAGACAACCATTAATTTACTTTTTGTCTCTATAGATTTGCCCCTTCTGGATAATTCATATAAAAGCAGTCATATACTACGTGGTCATTTGTGACCAGCTTCTTTCCCTTAGCATGTTTTAAAGGCTCATCCATGTTGTAGCATGTAGCCGTACTTCCTTTTTATTGCTGAAAATATTTAATTGTAGGGATGCACCACAGTTTATTTATTCACCCATCAGTTGATAGACATTTGGGTTGTTTACACTTTTTGCCTATCATGAATAATATTTTTGTGAACATTTGTGTACAAGTTTTTGAAAGGATATTTGTTTTCATTTCTTTTGTGTCTATACCTAGGAGTGGAATTGTTGGTCCATATAGCTCTGTGTTTAACCCTTTGAGGAACTACCCAATCCTCCTTTATTCCTTCTATTTTTTTTCTTTTAAGAAAGTCATCAGTAGTGAATTCCCCTCTTTATTTTATTTTTTAATTTTTTTATTATTTTTTTTTTACAGAATGGTTTTTAATTTTATTTATTTATTTATTTATTTATGGCTGTGTTGGGTCTTTGTTTCTGTGCGAGGGCTTTCTCCAGCTGCGGCAAGCGGAGGCCACTATTCATTGTGGTGTGCTGGCCTCTCACTATGGCGACCTCTCTTGTTGTGGAGCACAGGCTCCAGACGCGCAGGCTCAGTAGTTGTGGCTCACGGGCCTAGTTGCTCCGCAGCATGTGGGATCCTCTCAGACCAGGGCTCGAACCCATGTCCCCTGCATTGGCAGGCAGACTCTCAAACACTGCGCCACCAGGGAAGCCCCATATTCCTTCTATTTTCCACCAGGTCTCAGGCTTTCATCATTGTCTGAAGGCTCTTCCCATCTACTCCTGCTCTCTTTTCCCTTTACCCCTCACAAATGTTTCTCCTAATAAATCTCTTGCACATCTAATTTTACCCTGGCATCTGCTTCTCATAGGACCCTAACTTATATATCCTCGTTCCCCTGAGCCCTTCTAGGGTGTTTTTTTTTTGACTACACTGCACAGCTTGCAGGATCTTAGTTCCCTGACCAGGGATCGAACCAGGCATCAAACCTGGGCCCTGGCAGTGAAAGCACCAAGTCCTAACCACTGGACTGCCAGGGAATTCCCTCCTGAGCCCTTCTAGAAGAAACTAAAGGATGAACTGAGAGATGAAGAAACTATGGCAGAATGACTGATGAATGTTGAATCTCTTTTACTGTAGAACTAAGAATAGAGTAAACATGAAGTTTATAGCTATAGAACATAATGTAAATTTTTAAAAGAAACAATATAAGTTATGAAAATAGTCCAGTACTACCCACTTTTTAAGCTCAAATGACATCCAGTTTAAGAGGACATCTTTGTGAGGAGACAGAGCTAGCTTCAAATAGCAACTTTAATATTGGGTTGGCCAAAAAGTTCGTTTGGGTTTTTCCGTAAGAGGTTATGGGAAAACCCGAATGAACTTTTTGGCCAACCCAATACTTAGTGGTTATGTTACTTTGGGCCACTTAACTTTTCTGAGTTTCATTTCTTGTCTGTAAAATAGAGATATTACTCACCTAATAGAATGTATAGCAAAAATATACATGAATGAAAAGTCCACTCATTCAATAGATATTTATTGGCACCTACTATGTAACCATGCACTGTCCTAGGTGCTAAGGCATATAGTATGAATATAACATACATGGAACTCACTTTCTACTTGAGGGAAGACAGACAAACAAATAAATGAAATATATTGTATGTGAACTGGTAATGAGTGTCATGGAGAAAAACAAATCAGGGTACTGGTGTAGGGAGTGCTGGGGGCTGGGAGATATTGCAGTTTCAATTACATCTCACCTGAAGGACGTGATGGAGCAAGACATGTGGATATAGGAAGGTAGGGAGGGGCTCAGGGAAGGTCACTACCCTGATTCCTGGCTGCAGCTATGGTTACTGTTGTAGTTCTTGTAATGACCCATTTTGGCTTCCCTGAAGCAACAACTCTGACTTCTACAACTTCAGACCAAGGTCTTCCAGTGGGATATCTCCCTGGTTGTGATCTGTAACTGAGCCACAAAAAGCTCTACCTTGAGCTTTCAGTTTCTTATAAAGGCCCTGGATATATAAGTATTTTATTTGCCATGTTCTTGATTACAGTCCTCTCTCTCCATTCCCTTCCTGACTGTGACACAGGTGCTGGATGGCTGGGCTGGAGGGCAATCTAGAACAACAGCATCCTGTGCTTAACTCAGTTATCACTCATCACACTTCCTGATACTCAGTCATTTTCTCCAGACTAAACTTCTGAACCTCAAATTCTTTCCTTAAGGTGAGTTACTTCCATATCCAGACCTCTGCCCAGGGAGTAAAGTGGTAACTTTTTTCCTGATAGCTTAGGGTATTATTGGTACAGAGGATTTGGTCACTGAACGCTCATATTTGTCCTGCCATTGTTCTTTTTCATTAATTCACTTATATGACAAGATTTATTTAGCACCTATGACATGTCAAACTTTGATTGATACTGGATATGTGGTGGGGAAAGAAACAGATATATTTCCTGCCTTCACAGTCTACCGGTGTACCTTTGAGTGCTTATGCAATAGACTCTTCCTACCCTACTGTCAAAAAATAGGTACATTGCTTGGGCTGCATCATCTTTGCAGCCTCTGTAACTTGTAGAATATGATATTTAGACTTGATGATTGTATCTTCTCAGTGATCTATATGATCTGTAAGGTTATTCAGCATCAATCTTGATGATTGTATCTTCTCAGTGATCTATATGATCTGTAAGGTTATTCAGCATCAACCCTTTCTGATTTTAGAATTTGATTTGTATTGTTTACTCAATGCTATTGATTTAAATTCATTGCATTATAACAATGTAATCTTAATAAAACTAGGGGCTCCTATATGGTCTAGGCACTATATAGTAACTATATTCAAATAAGTACAAGTTAATAGCCAAGAGTAATTGAAGAGAAAATTTGAGGTTGTTTTAAGGGTATGAAAGTGTACCCAATTTATAACATAAAGCAAAATGTTTTGAAATTCTCTTTGCCATCCATCTCTTATTTCTTTCCACATACTATAGAAACTTGAAATAAAGATCTCTTCTTTTTGTTCATCCCTCAAGTCAGATACTATACCTGGGCCTCATGCATCTTTCATCTTTCCCCGCTCCCTCTCTTCTGTACATGACTTATTATGAATGTCATCCTAAGCTCTCTGGCTTACTTTTTTTCTTTCCATTTCACCCATTACATGGATTCTCTACAATAGTGGTTTGTTTGTTTTTTGTTTTGTTTTGTGTTTTGAGTGGAGAAAGCATTGCTTCCAATGCTAAGCAAGGAGAACAGAACAGCTCATGCTCAAAAGACCTGGACTCAGTGGTTCTTAACTTTAGCATGCCTCAGAATCATATGAAAGTCTTGTTTAGAACACAAGTGACTGGACCTCACCTCCAGAGTTTGATACAGGAGGTCTGAGTTGGGGCTCAAGAATTTACATTTCTAACAAGTTCCCAGGTAGCACTGTTACTGCTGGTCCAGGGATCACATTCTGAGAACTAGTACTCTACAGCATAGGAACCAGCAGCTGTTCCAGCAAACAAGAATTTATCCCTGGGTAAAGAAGACTTTGTTATACATTATATATAAATAATGTTACCTGATTCCTTATATGTTAATACAAAGCTTAAGAATTTAATGATTCTCAAACTCTTCCAAAATATAGCAGAGGGAGGAACACCCCCAAACTCATTCTACGAGGCCACCGTCACCCTGAAACCAAAACCAGACAAAGATATCACAAAGAAAGAAAACTACAGGCCAATATCACTGATGAACATAGATGCAAAAATCCTCAACAAAATACTAGCAAACAGAATCCAACAGCACATTAAAAGGATCATACACCATGATCAAGTGGGGTTTATCCCAGGAATGCAAGGATTCTTCAATATTTACAAATCATTCAATGTGATACACCATATTAACAAATTGAAGGAGACAAACCATATGATCATCTCAATAGATGCAGAAAAAGCTTTCAACAAAATTCAACACCGATTTATGATAAAAATCCTCCAGAAAGTAGGAGCAGGCCATAATAAAGGCCATATTAAAGGCCATATGACAAACCCACAGCCAACATCATTCTCAATGGTGAAAAACTGAAAGCATTTCCTCTAAGATCAGGAACAAGACAAGGTTGTCCACTCTCACCACTATTATTCAACGTAGTTTTGGAAGTTTTAACCACAGCAATCAGAGAAGAAAAAGAAATAAAAGGAATCCAAATTGGAAAAGAAGAAGTAAAGCTGTCACTGTTTGCAGGTGACATGATATTATACATAGAGAATCCTAAAGATGTAACCAGAAAACTACTAGAGCTAATCAATGAATTTGGTAAAGGAGCAGGATACAAAATTAATGCACAGAAATCTCTGGAATTCCTATACACTAATGATGAAAAATCTGAAAGAGAAATTAAGGAAACACTCCCATTTACCACTGCAACAAAAAGAATAAAATACCTAGGAATAAACCTACCTAAAGAGACAAAAACCTGTATGCAGAAAACTATAAGACACTGATGAAAGAATTTGAAGATGATACAAACAGATGGAGAGATATATCATGTTCTTGGATTGGAAGAATTAACACTGTGAAAATGACTGTACTACCCAAAGCAATCTACAGATTCAGTGCAATCACTGTTAAACTACCAATGGCATTTTTCACAGAACTAGAACAAAAAATTTCACAATTTGTATGGAAACACAAAAGACCCCAAATAGCCAAAGCAATCTTGAGAAAGAAAAATGGAGCTGGAGGAATTAGGCTCGTGGACTTCAGACTATACTACAAAGCTACAGTAATTAAGACAGTATGGTACTGGCACAAAAAGAGAAATATAGATCAATGGAACAGGGTAGAAAGCCCAGAAATAAACCTACGTACATATGGTCACCTTATTTTTGATAAAGGAGGCAAGGATATACAATGGAGAAAAGACAGCCTCTTCTATAAGTGGTGCTGGGAAAACTGGACAGCTACATGTAAAAGAATGAATTTAGAACACTCCCTAACACCATACACAAAAATAAATTCAAAATGGGTTAAAGACCTAAATGTCAGGCCAGACGCTGTAAAACTCTTAGAGGAAAACATAGGCAGAACACTCTGTGACATAAATCACAGCAAGATCCTTTTTGACTCACCTCCTAGAGAAATGGAAGTAAAAACAAAAATAAACAAATGGGACCTAATGAAACTTCAAAGCTTTTGCACAGCAAAGGAAACCATAAACAAGGCCAAAAGACAACCCTTAGAATGGGAGAAAATATTTTCAAATGAAGCGACTGACTGACAAAGGATTAATTTCCAAAATTTACAAGCTGCTCATGCAGCTCAATGTCAAAAAACCAAACAACCCAATCCAAAAATGGGCAGAAGATCTAAATAGACATTTCTCCAAAGAAGATATACAGATTGCCAACAAATGCATGAAAGGATGCTCAATATCACTAATCATTAGAGAAATGCAAATCAAAACTACAGTGAGGTATCACCTCACACCAGTCAGAATGTCCATCATCAAAAAATCCAGAAACAATAAATGCTGGAGAGGGTGTGGAGAAAAGGGAACCCTCTTGCACTGTTGGTGGGAATGTAAATTGATACAGCCACTAGAACAGTATGGAGGTTCCTTAAAACACTAAAAATTAAGCTACCATACGACCCAGCAATCCCACTACTGGGCGTATACCCGTAGAAAAACATAATTCAAAAAGAGTCATGTACCACAATGTTCATTGCAGCTCTATTTACTATAGCCAGGAGATGGAAGCAACCTAAGTGTCCATTGACAGATGAATGGGTAAAGAAGATGTGGCACATATATACAATGGAATATTACTCAGCCATAAAACGAAATGAAATTGAGTTATTTGTAGTGAGGTGGATGGACCTAATAACTGTCATACAGAGTGAAGTAACTCAGAAAGAAAAAAACAAATACCGTACGCTAACACATACATATGGACTCTAAAAAAAAAAAAAAAACACGTTCTGAAGAACCTAGGGGCAGGACAGGAATAAAGACACAGACGTAGAGAATGGACTTGAGGCCATGGGGAAGGGGAAGGGGAAGCTGGGACAAAGTTAGAAAGTGGCATGGACTTATATATACTACCAAATGTAAAATAGATAGCTAGTGGGAAGCAGCCGCATAGCACAGGGAGATCAGCTCAGTGCTTTGTGACCACCTAGAGGGCTGGGATAGGGAGGGTGGGAGGGAGATGCAAGGGGGAGGATATATGGGGATATATGTGTAAGTATAGCTGATTCACTTTGTAATATAGCAGAAACTAA
>NW_020837951.1:55046159-55143043 GCF_003676395.1 Aethalodelphis obliquidens
AAATAAACAAATGGGACCTAATGAAACTTCAAAGCTTTTGCACAGCAAAGGAAACCATAAACAAGGCCAAAAGACAACCCTTAGAATGGGAGAAAATATTTTCAAATGAAGCGACTGACTGACAAAGGATTAATTTCCAAAATTTACAAGCTGCTCATGCAGCTCAATGTCAAAAAGCCAAACAACCCAATCCAAAAATGGGCAGAAGATCTAAATAGACATTTCTCCAAAGAAGATATACAGATTGCCAACAAATGCATGAAAGGATGCTCAATATCACTAATCATTAGAGAAATGCAAATCAAAACTACAGTGAGGTATCACCTCACACCAGTCAGAATGTCCATCATCAAAAAATCCAGAAACAATAAATGCTGGAGAGGGTGTGGAGAAAAGGGAACCCTCTTGCACTGTTGGTGGGAATGTAAATTGATACAGCCACTAGAACAGTATGGAGGTTCCTTAAAACACTAAAAATTAAGCTACCATACGACCCAGCAATCTCACTACTGGGCGTATACCCGTAGAAAAACATAATTCAAAAAGAGTCATGTACCACAATGTTCATTGCAGCTCTATTTACTATAGCCAGGAGATGGAAGCAACCTAAGTGTCCATTGACAGATGAATGGGTAAAGAAGATGTGGCGCATATATACAATGGAATATTACTCAGCCATAAAACGAAATGAAATTGAGTTATTTGTAGTGAGGTGGATGGACCTAATAACTGTCATACAGAGTGAAGTAACTCAGAAAGAAAAAAACAAATACCGTACGCTAACACATACATATGGACTCTAAAAAAAAAAAAAAAACACGTTCTGAAGAACCTAGGGGCAGGACAGGAATAAAGACACAGACGTAGAGAATGGACTTGAGGCCATGGGGAAGGGGAAGGGGAAGTTGGGACAAAGTTAGAAAGTGGCATGGACTTATATATACTACCAAATGTAAAATAGATAGCTAGTGGGAAGCAGCCGCATAGCACAGGGAGATCAGCTCAGTGCTTTGTGACCACCTAGAGGGCTGGGATAGGGAGGGTGGGAGGGAGATGCAAGGGGGAGGATATATGGGGATATATGTGTAAGTATAGCTGATTCACTTTGTAATATAGCAGAAACTAACACACCATTGTAAAGCAATTATACTCCAATAAAGATGTTTAAAAAAATAAATAAATAAAAGTAAAAAAAAAAAATTGACCAGAATGTAAAAAAAAAAAAAGTAGGTGTGGCACATATATACAATGGAATATTTCTTAGCCATAAAAAGAAACGAAATTGAGTTATTTGTATGAGGTGGATGGACCTAGAGTCTGTCATACAGAGTGAAGTAAGTCAGAAAGAGAAAAACAAATACTGTATGCTAACACATATTGGAATCTAAAAAAAAAAGGTTCTGAAGTATCTAGGGGCAGGACAGGAATAAAGATGCAGATGTAGAGAATGGACTTGAGGACATGGGGAGGGGGAAGGGTAGCTGGGATGAAGTGAGAGAGTGGTATGGACATATATACACTACCAAATATAAAGTAGATAGCTAGTGGGAAGTGGCCGCATAGCACAGGGAGATCATCTCGGTGCTTTGTGACCACCTAGAGGGGTGGGATAGGGAGGGTGAGAGGGAGATGCAAGAGGGAGGGGATATGGGTCTATATGTATTCATATAGCTGATTCATTTTGTTATACAGCAGAAACTAACATACCATTGTAAAGCAATTATACTCCAATTAAGATGTTAAAAAAAAAGAATTTAATGAATCATCTTCTATCAGCATATTTAACATCCTGTAGGTAGGGATGTGTATCTCATAGACTCTGGTATAATGCTCGAAGAGTAAAGGAAATAATACTTACTGCTTGATTACCTCTACAGGAGACAGTATAGTGGAGTTGGTATGAGAGTTCTCTCTGAAGCCAGGTCTTCTGGGATTCAGTCTTGCCTCTGCAGAGTTTCTGGAAGGCCCTGGGAAAGTTCTTCTCTGGTCTCAATTTCTTATTTTTGAATTGACGGTAACAGAGGTAGCCATCTCCTAGAGTTGTTGTGAGGCTCAAATGAGTTAATATCTATAAAGCTCTTGAAGAATGACTGGCGTGTTGCACGCACTCTGACGTTACCTATTACCATCAGGAATTTGTTGTTTTCTCTATGTTATCTCATTAAAACCTGAAATTATTTCTAAAAGGTAGGCACCCATATTATTCTCATTGTGGAGACTAGGAAACAAAAGTTCAGAAATGTTGAATAAAGAATCCCCAGCTAGGGGACTTCCTGGTGGTCCAGTGGTTAAGACTCCATGCTTCCAATGCAGGGGGTCCAGGCTCGATCCTTGGTCAGGGAACTAGATCCTGCATGCTGCGACTAAGATCCTATGTGCCACAACTAAGACCCGGCGCAGCCAAATAAATAAGTAAATAAATATTAAAAAAAAAAAAAAAGAATCCCCAGCTAGTAAAAATCTCTGGCCTTTGTTATTTCACCAGCATTTTCCCAAAGGAATCATTTTCTCCCATAAGAAAAATGGTACAAGGAAGCTAATTTCAAAACTATATTTGAATATGATTGAATAATTGCTTGATCAAGATAGTTGGTGAATTTTATAATTTAATGTTATGTCTACTTTAAAATGTATTAAAGAGGCAAGGATAGGTAGAATAGTGGCTCTGTAACAAACTAGTGAGTGTCTAACATTTGCAGACTACCTGTCATATAATAGGTGTTTTAAAAAATATATGTTGAGCGACTGAAATGAATGTTATTTGGAATTTAAAATACCTAAAATTAAAGATTCATAATATCCAGAGTTAGTGAGATTATACAGAAATGGGCATTGATACACTAGTATGAGATTTTTGAAAGTCAATTTGGCAATAGCCGTCAAATTTTTTTTTTTTTTTTTTTTTTGCGGTACGCGGGCCTCTCACTGTTGTGGCCTCTCCCATTGTGGAGCACAGGCTCCAGACGCGCAGGCTCAGTGGCCATGGCTCACGGGCCCAGCCGCTCCGCGGCATGTGGGATCTTCCCGGACCCGGGCACGAACCGGTGTCCCCTGCATCGGCAGGCGGACTCTTAACCACTGCGTCACCAGGGAAGCCCCAATAGCCACCAAATTTTAAATATATATTTATTTTGGCTCAGAGAGTCTACTTGTCTATCCTAGGGAATACTTTTGTGCCCATGGAATGTATGTACAATGATGTTCAAATTTAGCACTTTTTAAAAAAAAATTAATTATTTTTTATTTTTGGCTGCATTGGGTCTTTATTGTTGCACGTGGGCTTTCTCTAGTTGGGGCAAGCGGGGGCTACTCTTTGTTGTGGTGTGCGGGCTTCTCATTGCAGTGGCTTCTCTTGTTGTGGAGCATGGGCTCTAGGGATGCGGGCTTCAGTAACTGTGGCAGGTGGGCTCAGTAGTTGTGGCACGTGGGCTTAGTTGCTCCGCGGCATGTGGGATCTTCCTGGACCAGGGCTCGAACCCGTGTCCCCTTCATTGGCAGGCGGATTCTTAACCACTGCGCCACCAGGGAAGTGCTAGCACTGTTTTTAATTGTGAAAATTACAAACCTAAGTGTTCATAAATGGGGGAATTATGTGGTAAGTTATGATGACCCATTTTGTTGAACACTGTAAAAAGTTTAAAAGAATGAGGGAAAGCAATAAATGTTGAAATGAATGGTCTCCAGAAGGTGTTAAGTGAAAAAATGGTAACACAAAAAGTATAGAATTATCCATTTGGTTTATAGAGTTCAAAACTAAATCTATAGGAAATAAGTAGGAAAATGCTTAGAAAAAATTCTGAAAAGTTACACACGAAATAGTTATCAGTGGTTACCTCTGGGAAGTAAAGAGGGCTAGGAAGAGAGGATCAAGAGGAACTTCCACTTTGTATACTTTATCTTCCATATTAGTTGGATTTACCACAAGTAGTATGTATTAACGTTTACTTTGGAATCAAAAAGGAAAAAAGTAGCTTGCTCAACAAATATAAGCCCTTTAATGAGGATAATAGATGCTAAAATGTACAAGACAACCTTTCAAAAGCCTTAAAACATGTCTATTCCAGTAATTAGCAGTTATTTAAAAAATTTTCCAAAGTTATCATTCCTACTAAAAACTTTATCACTTGTAGTGCTGTTGATCCCCAGAGCATTTCCTGTGGGTAGTAAAAGAGCTGAATTGGTATCTAAGTGGAACGCACTCAATACTAAAATTCTTGTAGCATTAGAATACCTAGCCAGAGAGTTTGCCTGAGGACTATTACATCATTTCATGCTTGATTTATAACAGATGAAGGCGACAGAGGAAAAAAAAACCAAACCAAAACAAAACAATAGTCAAAAAAACAAAACCACTATTACACAAAAGGAGAAACCAAAGAAATAGTATTTGTTTTTTTTCTCCAAATGAATGGTTATATCAGTGTTCAGTGGGAGACAGTATTAGGTGTGGATGAAAGAAGAAAGTTATTCTCCTGGTTTTTCTCAGTTTCAGTTTGAGGAATGTAGGGTAGTATATTAGTATATAGGAGTGGAAGTTAAAATTGAGAACTAAGTCATGCAGCATTTTCTGGTCCATTTATGTATTTCATAGGTAACACTGAAATTCAGAGTATTTAACCACATCATTATGATGCCTTAATATCAAATCAGATTTTCCTTTGGTCAGTAGTGTAGATAGCGTGGAGTGACCACAGCAATTATTATAACTATGGCCCAGAAGACTCATAAAATTATTGTTACAGAGAAGGTAGAGTGAAGCAACTTAGAAAAGAAAATTGAACAGTGGTGACAGGAGTGATATTTTATAGGAGTAGGTATCTTTATTTTCTGCTAACCCATGGGTTCTGTGTAATGTCTTAGATTGTGACTAATACTTGTATAGTTATGCTTGACCTTATGATTGAAGATCGAATTCCAAAATTGGTGGGTAAAATGGATTTTTAAAAGACATACAGTACAGCACATGGAATATAGCCAACGTTTTATAATAACTTTAAATGGAGTATAATCTACAAAAATTTTGAATCACAAAAAAATGAGAGGAGCTCATATTACAAAAAAAAAGATATACATTTTCCCTGTTGTAATTTGAAGAATATTTTTTTCTTTTCTTTTTCTTTTCTTCTCATCAGTGTACTATAATATCTGTTTCACTCCAGGTTATTTCATTGTAAGTACTCTGACACTACTAGATCTGGTTCAAGTAAAAAGGGGAAATTTGTCATAAGGAAGTATTTTCAAGATACCAAATACAGGAAGTTTCTTTGGGCCTTATAAGGAAGAGGAAGCTGAAAAGCTAAGAGGATTCTCATTCCTGGTGAACTCTTTTTTTTCTCTCTTCTGTCTGTGTCAATTCTTTTCTCCCAAAGCAAGTCAGCTTTCTGTGCAAGTCCATGTACATGAATACAGATGGCAGCCATAATTTTAGAGCATGGGTAACTTCACTTTAAGAGAACAAAAAGTCTGAGCAACTGTCTTTGAATCCCAGTTCCAACTTCCTCAGGAGGGAGATCATGAATGGCTCAGCTTGAGTCAGGTGACAACTCATGGTGCAATCAAGGGGTGTGGGTAGCAGGTCACAAACCGTAACACAGGGGCTAGAGGCTGACTACTCAGGGTGAAGAAGACAGTTCTCAAAGAAAGAAGGCAGAATCCTTAATCTAAATAAGGACTCAGGAATTAACGCTCTGTACACTGATAATTATGCGAGGGGAATTTCTATTTTGAAGAGTGAATCTTGGTATGGATCCTTTTATAAAGAAAAATATTTTTAGTGAATTGGTACTATACCTCAAATGTTTTAAGTTAAATTTTTTTGTAAAGTACAGCATAATTATAATAGACATTTTGCATATTTTGCCAAATAATCATCCTTACCTGAAGGAGGTTATTAATTCCTGGCTTACAGATGGGGAAATTATTTTAGTTTTTATGCACCAACATTAAACTTATTCAGTTATCTCAAGGGAAGGAGGGACCTGCTTGCCAGGAACACCTTTTTCTTTGGGACTATAATGAAGAATGAAAGAATTGATGTAGAGATATACATATGATAAAGGGCAGAGGAAATTTTGAAAAAAAATTTTGCCATATCCAACCTAACTTTGAAATGAATAGTCCTAAAATATCTGGATGATTCAAAGTAAAAAACATTGCTTGCTTGTCTGTCTACCTGATTCACACTCCTGACTTTGTCTTTCAGTTTATATTACTAGACCTGGGATAAATTAGCCTCTCTCCATAGCTGATGCCTTCAGAAAAGTACATCTTCTCTACCCTGGAAGGAAACAATCTAACTTGTGGATCTATCCCCAGTCTTTTGCTTGAGCCTGTTTCCCCTTCCAAGGGGAAGGACTTTCCTATATCTTTTTCTGCTCTCACATTTATGCTCCTCTTGAGAATGTTTTCATTATTTCATCAGTTAATGGCATAGTTTTGTTTTTTAAAAAATACAATTGCAGGTCTTTGCGTTTATCTCTGTTACAACCCAGCCCTTATCATTCCTGCACACACAGTTTCGTGTCACACAATAAACTGTGACAAATGCTTCAGGATTACTGAGAAAATCCAGCGTATTTCTTATACCCCCCAGCTTGGGGATATCTATAAATTGTCCCCACCACAACCATAATAGGCATTTAATAACTGTGCTAAGGGTTTAAAAATACTTTTTCATCTAATCTTCAAAACAGCTCTTCAAAGAAGATATTCTTATCCTCATTATACTGATGACGAAATGGAAGCTTAGAAAATATAAATGACTTCCTTGGTGAAAACAGTGATTCAAACCTGAGTCAGCCAGACTCTCAACCTTAAGTTCCTAAACGCTGAGCCATGGATTTCCAACCTTTGCACTGAAACCACTTAAGGACTTTAAAAAGAAGTGAATGCCAAAGCCCTATCTAACACATTCTGTCAGTCTTGTGGCAGGTGTGGGTTAGGAATGGCAGTCAGGAGCCACTGCCACCATATTCTACTGCAGTAGAATGACAGAACTTGTGGCACAACACCCCATACTTGACAACTGGCTGCTAATTTTTACTTTGAGATATGGCCATACAATCAGTTTTGAATCTAAATGTTTCATCATCCAACCCAACTCACATTTCTTGTTTCTCCGTGTTGTGTGAAAGATGTCTTGAAAGACTTGGTCAAATGTCTTGGAATCCTCTTTTACCATTTTCAAAGAATAGAAGAAACTTTCTGAAATATTCGCCCTGGGAGCAAATTTCTAGCTATGTCACTACCAGGGATCACATAAAGAGTTAAAAAGTTCTCCAAAGAGTGAAAAGAGCTAAACATTCCAGGGTAATATTGGCTTAAAATCATAGTATTTTTGGTAAGAAGAGAGGCTTTCACTAGTAGAATGACACTAAGCAAGTCACCTTATCTCTCTGTATGGGTAGATTGATTTCTCGTCTACAAGCCTGTGATTAATATATTTCCCTTGCCCACCCTGTCTTCCCTATCCAAATCACTATTATAAAAAAGAATCCCTTCCCCCACAAGAAACCCTCAATATTTACTATTTCCAAATGGCCTTTCCCTGCAAAAAGGCAGTGGAGTAACAGATACCATGCCTGGTTGAATAAACGCATCATTACAAAATATAGAAACATCATTTACTACAATGAATGTATCTGTACTGTTTAGAGTTCTTAAACAGGCTTTTGCCCCCCACCCCTCCCAAAGAGAATGCTTCCATTTCCACAGTTCAGACGACTTTCATTTTAACCCTAACATTAAAGCCACCTTCAGCACTTTATGTTCTTTACGTGGGTCTGTGTTCTGGTTTCTACTCCAGTTAACAGTTTTTGTTTGCAGGAAAAGGGAACTCTCGTGGTGGTTGCTGCTTGTAATTTCAACCTTAACATTCTAAACAGATTTTAGATTTGCTGTTGAGCCACAACTCCTATTTCTAATTTCTTTTTAGAAATTAAACAACGACAACAACCACCACCAAGAACTCTCCAGCATATTTTGCTTGTCAGACAGTAGCCATAGGAATGCAGTTCTCCTGTAAATCCCTTCTTAGGAGAAAACAGGGCTCTAGTTCACTACTTACTTTAAACAAGTCAGTGTGAATTCAAGTCATTTCCGATCCTGCTATCATTTGCTCAAAGACCTTTTGCAATGGGTCTTATGTAAGAAGAAATGCAGGAGTTGCTTTGGTGAGGTTTATTTAAAGAAACCATTAAATACAAGCTTGACCTGAATCGCAGCATCATTTGTATGGGGAAACAGGGGCTATAAATGCATGGTTTTTTTTTTTTTTTTTTCAGATTGACAGAAAGAAGGCTGATGATGAGTGAAAAAGGCCCTACACAGTTGGGTCACAGGCTACTTCTTCGGCCTCACCTCTTACCACTGCCCCTTCCTTCACTGTCCTCCAGCCAGTGACCTCTTTCCCGGTCCTTTGAACTTGCCAAGCACCTTCCCTTCTCAGGGTCTTTGCCTTTGCTAGTGTTTCTGCATGAAACTCTTTTCCCAGATAGCTCATTCTCATCCTTCGGATCTCTGCTCAAACGTTAGTTTCTCTGGGAGGTCTTTCCTGGCCACTATAACTAAAATAGCACACTGCCTCCTCACTTCCTGCTCCTTTACTTTTCCTAGCGGCAGTTATACTCTGGCACATTATACTGATAAATTAAAAGCATTTTTGTCGCGTTATCAGAATACAAGCTCCCGTGGGGCAAAGAGTATGTGGGTTGTGTTCACATATCATCCTTGGGGTCCTACAGCCTGGCACACAGTAGATGCTCTGTAAATATGTGTTGAATGAATGAATGAGGCTCTTTGGGATGGTGGAAGTTGTTTCTCCTCCTTTGCCAGGCCTTGCCGCCATTCCACAGGCATCTGGGCACCTCATTCCACCTTCACCCCTTTCCAGCAGAGGTGACTGGTGGGAATCAGGCGCACGGAATTGCATTGGCGTGAAACGGTGCGTTGGGTTGCCCCAACCCTCGGCGTTACTTCTCTCGGCCTAGCGGCCTGGACTGTGGAGGGGCAGGTTTGCTGCACCCCGAAAGTGGGAGCAAAAGCAAAAAAAGACAACAGTCCGCGGGAGGGGAAAGTCTCTGTGCGGTGCCAGGTTGTGCGCCGAGGGCGCCTTCCCGGCGTGGCTTACTCATTCCCAGCCGCCTCCGGCCACGCACACGGCCATCTGCGGAGGGCCCAGCCCAGCTCAAGTCTCCCCGCCCGCTCACGCCCAGGGGCCACCGCGGGAATCTCCGCGCACGCTCGCCGACTTCCCGAGAAGCCACGGTCCTGCGTAGCCAGTCCCCGTCGGCCCCTCCGCGCGCGCCGGGGAAAGCGCGGCCTGGGTGGAGAGGCACACGCGCGCACGCGCAGACCGGGGGCGCACGCCAGGCGCCCGCGCCCGCCCCCTCCCCGCTCCGAGGAGGCCTCAGCCAGCCGTGAAGCGGCCGCCGCACCCGAGGCCAACTGGGAGTCTGAGTTGGACGTAAATAGGACGTCCCAGACAGTGTCGCCTGCGGCGCTGAGAAGACGGTGTGGCTTGGGAGAGGGTGGAGACGACGACTGTGACGGGCTTCCCGGCTGCCCGAAGTGGGAGTGGTGTGGGCTGCCGGAAGGAGAGAGGAAGAGGAGCAGAAGCGGGCAAGCAGCGGCCTCCGCTAGCGGCCTCCGCTGACGGCCTCCCGGGGCGCTGAGAGGCTGGGCCGGCTCCCGGCTCGCTCGTCAGTTCGTGCCGCCGCCTCGGCCATTCGGCCCCGGGGCCCGGACTTGCGGCGCGCGTCGGGGCGGAGGGCTGCTATCGCCGCGCAGGGAGAGGCCCGGTCCTCGCCGCCGAGGGATGTGAGCGGGAGCAGAACCCGCACGGGAGGGCCCCCGAGGGCCCAGCCTGGCGGACGCTCGGACCCTTGCCCGCTCCAGGGGCTTCGAAGATCGTGGCCGGGCGGAGGCGCCGGGTAGGAGCAGTCCCTGCGGCCTCGGGGCGCGTCCTCGTCGCCTGATCCGTGCAGCGGGTGGGTGTTATTGCTGCCTGGGCTCCGGCAGCAGTTCTCTCTTCACCCTCCCTCCCACCTCCTGATCCCCGCTTCCCCCTCGCTAGTGGCAGTAAACTTCTCGGCAAGAAAATCCTCCTCTTTAAAAGGGAACCTACAACGGAGTGTCTTGCGTTGATATTTGCATCCTTATGTGTCTGATATTCCTCCTCCCCCTTTACTTATTCCTCTTTAAAATTTTCTAGACATCTGAGCAGCCTAGAAAAGAGCATCAATTTCCCCTGGATTTCTGCGGTACTAACTGCTGCTTTTTTTTTTTTTTTTTTTAGGTTTCGGAAGCAGGCAAGGCAACAAGATGTGACCTGTTTCTCTTCTGCAGAAGAGGCCCTTCCTCCCCTTCCCGCGAAGGTGGGTATGCGATCCTGGCTGCTGTCTTTTTTCGCTGCAGTAAAGACGAGGGTGTCTTGAGCTGTTGTGCGTAGGAAGTCCAATGGAAGCGTGTGTCGACGGGCAGGGCTCATTGTCGCTTACTCCTTTGAAAATGGCAGTACTGAACTTTGAATATTGCTCTGGGAGGGTAATTTTGGGGGTTATTGTTGCTCTTGGATCCTTTAAGAAACGTTAGTTGTTTGTTTCTCTGCTGATTGTACATTGTCTTTCTTTGCAGAGAAAACGTTGTCCGTTACCCTTTCTCCTCAAGCAGCCAAAGATTGTTAATCTTTGAACGAGGAACATTTTCCAGTAATAAGAGATACCTATTGAGAGGACACGTTAGCTGCTCTTGCTGGGGTTTCTGCTACCACACTGAATGCTTCGTGAATGGTTTTATCCGCTTAAGTTTGCTGTGTCGGTTGAATTTACCCATTTTGCTTTCCGGTGGTTATTAATCTGTCAGAAGAAACTCCTTTTCTCTGAATGAAAGGATAGAGGCAGCTGAGCATGTCACAGAGGGGAGGAAGAATGTGGAGAAGGAAACTACAAGTGGGAATAAGAGCGATGACGATTGCTTTTGGTTTCATAATAGGTTTGTACAAGTGAGTTGTTGGGCTATTGCAGATATTCTGATATAACACCCAATAGATATGAAGATGAATAATCAACCTTTGGCCTACCTTTGCCTACCCCCTTCACCTTTTACCACTTTAGGTATGAGAATCGCTTGCTTGTATGTGCACATATCTTTTAGTGTGTAACATATCTGCAAAGCAGATGTGTCCAACATTTGCCTTAACAAGTATTTACCTGTACAGGAAAGCTACAGTACTTGCTGACTAGTTAAGCATATAATGCTTGTTTTGGCTCTGAGTGTCCTGTGTTTGGAGTTATTTAGCATGTTTTAGGGACCTGTTAAGGAATAGTTTGTTTCATTTACTGGTTTTTCCTAGTGATTTGAGACAGGTGTCTCACGTATAGGATGGGAACATGATCTTTTCTCTACTTCACCTGGTTATTGCTGAAAGGTGAGATACTTTTGAGGCAGAATAGGGAAGGACATTGGCTTTGGGGTCAGATCTGGGTTTGAATTCTGGTGTTCCTGCCACTTAATAGTGGTATTATTTAAAATCTCTTTGAGTCTCTCTTTCTTATAAGATTGTTGTGAGGATTGAATAAGATTATGCATACAAAGTAGTACATTGCTTGGCTACTGTGAAAGTCATGGCTGGGCAGGCAAAGGATATTCAGAGCAGGGCACAATGACTGCATAAGGTGATCTGCCAGTGACCAGTGTTTCTTCCTCTTTAGTATAAGGAGAAAAAGGACTTTTATGTCTTGAAGTGGTTAAGGGGTCTTAGAGCCTTTTTATGGAAAGGTTTGACCCTTATCATCTCTCTGCACCCCCCTCCCCCCCACATTTGTGCTGCCCCTACCAACTGTTGTGCTGCCCTCTTGTGGTTAACCATGCTAATAATAACTTTCTTTTGCTCCTCTCCCATTATTTTTTATTCTTCTCTTTTTTAGGCCCCTTCCCTTTGCTCCCAGTTTCCCAAACTGTGTGCTGAGGTGGCCTAGAGTGCCACCTTGGGTTCATGCTTGAACCCAAGCATGAACTGATAGTTTGAGGTAGTTCACAGTTTCAACATTAGATTGACACATTCCTTTCTACAATGTCATGTTTTTGCAAAGCTGTATTTTTAGAGGTTGCTCTGATAAAAAGCAACTACTGTATGAAACAGGATACTACAGTGTCATGTTGTCCAATTTGATTCCAGGTTTGAGAGTTTGTACAGTGTCCAACAAGCACTAAGTTATAAGGACATTAACACTTAAGGGGTTTGAACCCACCTACTTAAGTATTTCTTTTGGCCTAAGGGTGCTATGAAAAGATTACTAAGACTAAGAATTTCCTAAATGGAGAAAGTTTGGGAACCTTTGCCTTAGGTTTTGGTTGGCTTTTCTGATAAAATTTTTTAAATGGGAAAACTGCATTTTTTAATGTTGGTCACTAATTGATTCCCCTCCCCACCAAAATTATTCATACAATTATTGATACAGCCGGTTATCAATTTATTGATAAAGCCAGTACTAGCTGATCATAGCTTAGTATATTTACTCTCCTATTTAATATCTTTATAGCTTCTGTCTAGCTCTTTCGTTTTAGGCTAATCCTATTGATTGTCATTCTAGTTACTTTCTGGTTTTTCCAGTACTGTTTTTCTACTAGTATTTTGACCATCTCCTTAAACATAACATACCTTAAATGAAAATCATCTTTTTATACCCCTTTGTAATTTCCTTCTCTCCTAGCCATATAGGCTTTAAATTAGATGTCATCTTTAAACTACCTCTTTCATTTACCTCATATATTAATCCATTCAACATGTCCTATTCATATTTATTTTGTCATTCATATTTCTGCTTCCCCCACTTTTACCACCTGAATCCCGGGACTCTTATCCTCAGCCTAGAATATTGAAAGTCATATCAACCTCTTAGAATCCAGAGTAGTAAGAAATCAGGTTGAAAATGTGGATTGGAATTAGATTATGGATGGTTTTAAGTGCTAGGATGAGAAGAATGTATCAGCACTTTGCTTCATAGGTAATAGACAAGCTTTAAAAGTTTCAGATTGAGAAGGAACTTGCTTAAAAAAGTATTTTAAGAAAATCACAGTGGCACCAGCACTGGGTAGAGTATGAGTTGGAAAGAGAAGTGATAAAGCTAGGAAAATAATCCGGGCCTGAGGTAATGAGGATTTGGCTTTAGTGAAAATAAGACTGGAGAGATGTCACACAAGGCTTAATTCTGGACTGAATCAGAAAGGAGGATGTAGTGCGGGGAGGGAGAGGAGTAATCAAAAATGACTGAAGTTTTGATCCTCAGTGACAGAGGAAATCAAAGAGTGTTGAAACTCTTAAGATATCTGAGAACATGTGCATTAGGAAACCCAGAGAGGTTTAAAAATGTGGCCAAAGTTACTCACCTAATTGGTGACAAAAAGAGAACTAGGGTTTTATTAATGACAGTACTGACAGAAATAGGTACGAGGTATTAGTAGCTGGTTGACGGGATACGGACAACTGGGCTTATATTTTGGATATGTTGAGTTTGAGGTGACAGTGGGGTAAGTAAGTGAAAATAGGTAGCCAGACAGTGGGACAATATGACTAGAACGTAATAGAGAAATTTAAGGCTGGAATTGTGCTTAGAGAGAAGAGCAGTGCATCTGAGATTGAGCCTTGGGAACTGCACATAATTAGAGAATGGGTGAAAGAAGAGGAATTGGCAAAGGCGACAAAGATGGAGCAGTCAGTGTGTGAAGCAGGTGGGTGGGTAGGTTAAGAAGGTGGGATTGATTAACAAGTTTACCATTGTTGATCACTGCCAAGAAGTGAGAAGAATCAGAATTTTAAAAGGTCTTGGGACGTCTCTGGTGGCGCAGTGGTTAAGAATCCGCCTGCCAATGTAGGTGACACGGGTTCGAGCCCTGGTCCGGGAAGATCCCACGTGCCACAGAGCAACTAAGCCCGTGCGCTACAACTACTGAGCATGTATCTAGAACCCTCGAGCCACAACTACTGAGCCCACGTGCCACAACTACTGAAGACCGTGCGCCTAGAGCCCGTGCTCTGCAACAAGAGAAGCCACCACAGTGAGAAGCCTGCACACCACAACGAAGAGTAGCCCCCTTTCGCCACAACTAGAAAAAGCCTGTGCACAGCAACGAACACCCAATGCAGCCAAAAATAAATAAATTAATTAATTTTTAAAAAAAGAAAGAAAAAGTTCTTAAAAATGTGTACTGCTGTCTTTCCTAATATAAAACCTAGAAAAGCAGAAGAAAGAAGAAAATTGCTTATGGTTTCCCCATGCAGAAATAACCATTGCAAATATTTTGTTCTCTCTAGTATAACAAAAAACCGTTGAATTTGACTTTTGGTTGATCAGTGGAGACTTCTATTCAAAACTCTCCATCCCTGGGACTAATGATGAGAATTTTAGACACAATAAAGACTAGGAGGTATTTTTTGACAGAATGTTTGTCATTCATCTGTGTCCTCTCATATCACAGTACACAGGGACCCATATTCCTTATGGGCATTAGCCCTGCATTTATATTATTTGAATGAGTAGACATTCAGTGGTTAGCATTAGACATTCATTGGTCTGTCAGTTTAGACAACTAACCTCTAGGTGCAATTGTACTGGTAAGATCTGAATAAAATGATAAGGTATTAATTGCTAAAAGGAAAGAGAAATTCTTGGTTGATAACTTATAAAACTGAAGGTAGTATAATTAAGAGTATTCAGATTAGGAAAGGACAAAGGAAGTGTTATCTGTTTTTGAAGCCTGTACAGTATAGCTATTCTAAAGGTGAATGAGGTAGAGATAGTCCATGGGCTATTTATTTTGCTTGAATGAGTATTTTGATCTTCACAAGGACACTCTTCTGCCTTTTTTGGTATCAGTCCTTGGGAATAGGGCATTCATTATTGCTTACTAGGTTATTTTAATAAATTCTGATTATGAAATATGCCAGTAGGTAATATTTTTATAATATAAAAGGTAGTGTGATGTGAGGAAGTACACTGTTTTGGAAGTCAGGGGATCAAGGACTGACTGCTGTCAATATGGTGTGTGATTTTGAGCAAGTCACGTAATCAGTGAGTCTTGTTTTTTCCTCATTTGCAAAATGAAGGAGTGGACTAAATTTTTTAAAAAACTGTGTACTTTAAAAAGGTGAAATCACATGGTAAAGTGTGTATAAAGTTTAAGAAGTAAATGGTTTAAATGTTTATAACAAAAAACAGCAGCCCCTTGCCTCTGCCCCCCTCCCCGCATCTCTGATTCTTGTTCTCCAGGAAACCACTTTCAAATCTTAAAACAGTGTCTTCTGGTACTTAGCTCCATATGTGTAAATAACACAATCCACCATCAATAGGCCCCTTTCCTCCAATTCTGTATCTGTACCTGTACTCTGCCCTTCCCTCCTTTACAATGTATGTACTATTCAGTGTCCCATGTAAGACTTCTTCATCTATTTGGGTAGAGGAAACCATCCCCTTTTGCCTTCAAGGACTTTAGCACTGTATTTCTCTCTCCTTTTCTTGCATTCTCAATTTTTCCCTCTACTGGATCATTTCCATTAGTATGTATTTTAGTTGCTATTACTTTGTGACAAAACCACCCCACAACTTAGTGATGAAAAATAACTACTTTATTAGACTCATATTACGAGTCAGTATTTCAGATAGAGCACACCAGAGATGACTTGTTTCCACTCTACAGTGTCTAGGACCTCAGTTGGGAAGAGTTGCTGGCTGGGGGTAATTTGGAGGTAGAGGGCTAGAATCATCTGGAGGTGTCTTCACTCACATGACTGGTAATTGACACTGGCTGCTGACTCAGATCTCAGCTGGGGCTCTTAACTGGAACATGTACATGTGGCTTGGGCTTCCTTAAAATATCGGGGCCTCAGGGTAGTTGGCTTTCTTACCTGGTGAGTCAGGGTTTAAAAGTGAGTATTTCAGTGAACATGGTGAAGTGGGGGTGGGGAATAGACTGCTTCTTGTGTTACCCAACCAGGTTCCTTTGCCTGATGTGCAGGAAGCCACATGCTGAGATGCTGAGGTTTGCAGCAGAGAAAATGTTTACTCATGGGGCAGCCAAGTGAGGAGACTGGAGAACAAATCTCAAATCTGCCTTCCCGAAAGTGAAGCGCTTGGGATATTTATGGAATAAAGGAGAATGGTGGTCTGAGGCATGGGGAAAGGTGATTGGAAGCAGGAAAAAAGTGCAGTAATTGAAGTTCTGCACAGGCACAACTGAGCTACAGGCTTCTACATGGGGTGCATGTTCAGAAAATGGTGGCATTAGTATGATCTGAGGGTGGAGCTTTGGGTCTTCTGACATGAAAAGGTGATCCAATGGACAATCAGGCAGTCCCAGTTGAATGGGTGGTGGTCTCAGCTGGGTTGAGCTGGTCAAGAACTAGCTCCTGAAAAACAACTTAGGCAAGCATTATTATAGTGACTTGTAGTCTAAGGTGTTATTTATGAGAAAGCTATTGGGAGTTTAGATATATTGCTTGGCTAATGACTGTTAGCTATATGGATTTTAAAATCAACTAAAGGCAGGCGATTAAAAGCAAGTGAGTCAGGTTAGGTTTGGTGGACCTAATCAGGTTAGCCCTCGGTATAAATTGGGGAGTGGCAAGGTCACATTGTGGAAGAAAACATGGGATAGGAGATTTTGTTATGGCTATCTCTGGACAATATTATTGCCATAATTGCCATTTTGCCACACTTCACATCCCTCCTATGTCCAAAATACACTAACCCCTTCCTCAGAGACCTCTAATTCACATCCCATAATGACATCGCTCAAAATCCAGTATCTCATCATTGAAATCAGGTCCAGGTGAAGATGAGGTTCCTTGGGTATGATTTCTTGAGAATGATTCCTCTATAACTGAAGACCTGTGAAAAGACAAGTAATATGCCCCCACATAATTAAACTACAAGATTGGAAAGGCATGCATTAACTGCATTAGACATTCCTGTTCAAAAAAGAGGGAAAAAAGGAGTCACATGGCATTCTATAGCAACTCCAAAACCTGGCTATGTGCATGATGGCAGTTCCTTGATTAGAGTTCAGTCCTGTTCCCTGGAAGTTGTTCTTAGTGGGCCGTGGCATCTTCTTTTGGTCTTTGGCTTCACCTTCTGAATCATTTTTTTTTTCCCCAGAAGAACTGACCTTGTTTGCCACTGAGTAAGTTTCTGAGCTTGCTTCCTGCCTGTAGTAGTTTGGGGTCCAAATGCCTCCTTTTATTTTATATTATTACTGTCCCTTTCATTCTAAGCTGATGTAACTCCAGTAAAAACTTTGTGGACTTCCTGTGTGTCAGTTCATAGTCTACTCCATCAGACAAAAGTCATACCCACAAATCTGTTTTGAGAGGAACTTTTTGCTACCTTAGGCTTCTGTGAAGCTGCTGTAGAACAATATCCTTAAGATCCTAAGGTAATCTCTTGTTTGAAAGGATCTGTGAGGTACTGATTCAGATCTTTCTGAGGTCTGAACAGTGGTCCCACTCTAGATTTGGTTTTTGCCTTGAGGCCCTTTCTTTAAGAACATTTTGCTGGCTGAAAAGACTGTTTTTAGCCCTTTACATTTCATTGAAATTCCACTCAGAAAGCGAATAGCTCATTTTTTATTTCCTCTTGCTGCTCTTTCACTTATAAAGGCAGATAGAAGAAGCTAGCTGTTTCTTCAACATTCTACCTAGAATCTTCTTAATTTATTAAGTATATGTTTTATTTTCCATGTTACCATAGGTGATAGTTTTGCTAAACTTTACTATATAACAAGGATCTCCTTTTATTTAGCTTTCAATAGTATTTTCCTCTTTTTCCTTTAAGCCCTCACTGACAGCCTCCTTGAGGCCAGTTAAGTTTCCATTAAATCTCTTCAAGGCCCTTTAAATTTGTGAACACAAACTCCAGATGGGTCCCTATCTGTTCCTGGCCTTACTAGAACCGTTCCCTTACCCAGTAGTTCTTTTTTTTTTTTTTTTTTGATGTATGTGGGCCTCTCACTGTTGTGGCCTCTCCCGTTGCGGAACATAGGCTCCGGACGCGCAGGCTCAGTGGCCATGGCTCACGGGCTCAGCCACTCCGCGGCATGTGGGATCTTCCCAGACTGGGGCACGAACCCGTGTCCCCTGCATCGGCAGGCAGACTCTCAACCACTGCGCCACCAGGGAAGCCCCCCCAGTAGTTCTTAATCAGAATTACCTAGAGGTCTTGTTTACACACAGATTGCTGGGCCCTGTGCCCAGAGTTTCTGATTCAGTAGGTCTGTAGTGGGACCTGAGAATTTGCATTTCTGATAGGTTCCCAAGTGATGCTGATGATGTTGGTTTGGGTACCAAACTGTGAGAGTTACTGATTTAAACCAGGATTTGGCAGTATTTCTCTTAAAGAACAGAGAGTAAATATTTTGGGCTTTTCAGGCAAGATTGTCTCTGATGCAACTACTCAACTCTACCATTGCGGTGCAAAAGCAGCCATAAATGAAGAGACATGTAAAGCTTTATATACAAAACAGGCAGTTTTGTAAAGCTTTCTTTACAAAAACAGGTAACTGTCTGAATTTGACCTGTGAGCTGTAGTTTGCCAATTCCTAATTTATACCATTACTTGACTCCATATTGTCTTCAAGCTACTGCCCCATTTCTACTGCCTTTTGGAGCAAAGCTCTTTGGAAAAGTTGTCTCTATTTGTCTCTTCTTTTTATTCTCTCTTAAAATGTTTATGTCCTGCTACCTGGCTCTTTGGTGGGACTAATGGCGGACTCTGGGAGGGCTCACGCCAAGGAGTACTTCCCAGAACTTCTGCTGCCAGTGTCCTTGACCTCACGGTGAGCCACAGCCACCTGCCACCTCTGCAGGAGACCCTCCAGCACTCGCAGGCTGCACCACAAGACTTGCAGGATCTTAGTTCCCCCACCAGGGATTGAACCTGCGCTCTCTGCAGTGGAAGTGCGGAATCTTTACTACTGGACTGCCAGATGAGGACACCACGTTAGTTAAACTGGCAAAGAAGGATTCAGTCCCAGACAGTTGACTCAGCAAGGTCACCCACCATCCTAGAAGTCTTGCTCCTGGTAGCTGCCAAGCCTACATCTGACTAAATTTAATTCATCTTCTAAAATCTTTTTTAGAAACTCTGAGCCCTGGTCTTGACTATGATGGACAAGTCTTCAAGGAGGATTCCAAACAGAACTAATATGGCACTCAATCTCAACTTAAATATAGAAATGAGCTGAAAAATGGTTCCAGTAAAAGGATTCTTCATGTTGAATAATAAAGCTATTATTATAGCATTATGACAAAGTGAAGACTCATCTTGGTCTAATATTTAACTGAAGGTAAAATCAGAATATTTATGATGACTGGAAATTTATTATAGCTAATTTTTTAAGTACTAGGTTCCCAGAGTTCCTTCAGTAATTTTTCTGGGATACCCTCATCCACCAGAGGGCAGACAGCAGAAGCAAGAAGAACTACAGTCCTGCAGCCTGTGGAACAAAAACCATATTCACAGAAAAATAGACAAGATGAAAAGGCAGAGGGCTATATATCAGATGAAGGAACAAGATAAAACCCCAGAAAAACAACTTAATGAAGTAGAGATAGGCAACCTTCCAGAAAAAGAATTCAGAATAATGATAGAGAAGATGATCCAGGACCTTGGAAAAAGAATGGAGGCAAAGATTGAGAAGATGCAAAAAATGTTTAACAAAGACCTAGAAGAATTAAAGAGCAAACAATACAATAAATGAAATGAAAACTACACTAGAAGGAATCAATAGCAGAGTAACTGAGGCAGAAGAACGGATAAGTCACCTGGAAGACAGAATGGTGGAATTCACTGATGGGAGCAGAATAAAGAAACAAGAATGAAAAGAAATGAAGACAGCCTAAGAGACCTCTGGGACAACATTAAACAGCAACATTCGCATTATAGGGGTCCCAGAAGAAGAGAGAGAGAAAGGACCCGAGAAAATATTTGAAGAGATTATAGTGGAAAACTTCCCTAACATGGGAAAGGGCATAGCCATCCATGTCCAGGCAGTGCAGAGAGTCCCATACAGGATAACATAAGGAGGAACACGCTGAGACACATAGTAATCAAATTGGCAAAAATTAAAGACAAAAATTATTGAAAACAGCAAGGGAAAAACAACAAATAACATACAAGGGAACTCCCATAAGGTTAACAGCTGATTTCTCAGCAGAAACTCTAGAAGCCAGAAGGGACTGTCATGACATATTTAAAGTGATGAAAGGGAAGAACCTACAACCAAGATTACTCTACCTGGCAATGATCTCATTCAGATTCGATGGAGAAATCAAAAGCTTTACAGATAAGCAAAAGCTAAGAGAATTCACCACCATCAAACCAGCTCTACAGCAAATGCTAAAGGAACTTCTCTAAGTGGGAAACACAAGAGAAGAAAAGGACGTACAAAAACAAACTGAAAACAATTAAGAAAATGGTAATAGGAACATACATATCGATAATTACCTTAAACGTGAATGGATTAAATGCTCCAGCCAAAAGACACAGGCTTGCTGAATGGATACAAAAACAAGACCCATATGTATGCTGTCTACAAGAGACCCACTTCAGACCTAGGGACACATACAGACTGAAAGTGAGGGGATGGAAGAATATATTCCATGCAAATGGAAATCAAAAGAAAGCTGGAGTAGCAATACTCATATCAGATAAAATAAACTTTAAAATAAAGAATGTTACAGGAGACAAGGAAGGACACTACATAATGATCAAGGGATCAGTCCAAGAAGAAGATATAACAATTATAAATATACATGCACCCAGCATAGGAGCACCTCAGTACATAAGGCAACTGCTAACTGCTCTAAAAGAGGAAATTGATGTTTAACACAATAATAGTGGGGGACTTTAACACCTCACTTACACCAATGAACAAATCATTCAAACAGAAAATTAAGAAGGAAACAAGCTTTAAATGAAACAATAGACCAGATAGATTTAATTGATATTTATAGGACATTCCATTCCAAAACAGCAGATTACACTTTCTTCTCAAGTGCGCATGGAACATTCTCCAGGATAGATCACATCTTGGGTCACAAACCAAGCCTCAGTAAATTTAAGAAAACTGATACCATATCAAGCATCTTTTCTGACCACAGCGCTATGAGATTAGAAATCAATTACATGGAAAAAAATGTAAAATACACAAACACATGGAGGCTAAAAGTACGTTACTAAATAACCAAGAGATCACTGAAGAACTCAAAGAGGAAATCAAAAAATACCTAGAGACAAATGACAATGAAACCACGATGATCCAAAACCTATGGGATGCAGCAAGAGCAGTTCTAAGAGGGAAGTTTATAGCTATACAAGCCTACTTCAAGAAACAAGAAAAATCTCAAATAAACAATCTAACCTTACACCTAAAGGAACTAGAGAAAGAAGAACAAACAAAACCCAAAGTTAGCCGAAGGAAAGAAATCATAAAGATCAGAGCAGAAATAAATGAAATAGAAACAAAACAATAGCAAAGATCAATAAAAATAAAAGCTGGTTCTTTGAGAAGATAAACAAAATTGATAAACTGTTAGCCAGACCCATCAAGAAAAAGAGGGAGAGGACTCAAATCAATAAAATCAGAAATGAAAAAGGAGAAGTTACAACAGACACCGCAGAAATACAAAGCATCCTAAGAGACTACTACAAGCAACTCTGTGCCAACAAAATGGACAACCTGGAAGAAATGGACAAATTCTTGGAAAGGTATAACCTTCCAAGACTGAACCAGGAAGAAATAGAAAATATGAACAGACCAATCACAAGTAATGAAATTGAAACTGTGATTAAAAATCTTCCAACAAACAAAAGTCCAGGACCAGATGGCTTCACAGGTGAATTCTATCAAACATGTAGAGAAGAGCTAACACCCATTCTTCTTGAGCTCTTCCAGAAAATTACAGAGGAAGGAACACTCCCAAACTCATTCTATGAGGCCACCATCACCCTGATGCCAAAACCAAACAAAGATACTACAACAAAAGAAAATTACAGACCAATATCACTGATGAATATAGATGCAAAAATCCTCAACAAAATACTAGCAAACAGAATCCAGCAACACATCAAAAGGATCGTACACCATGAGCAAGTGGGATTTATCCCAGAGATGCAAGGATTCTTCAATATACGCAAATCAATCAATGTGATACACCATATTAACAAATTGAAGAATAAAGACCATATGATCATCTCAATAGATGCAGAAAAAGCTTTTGACAAAATTCAACACCCATTTATGATAAAAACTCTGCAGAAAGTGGGCATAGAGGGAATCGATGTCAACATAATAAAGGCCATATACCGCAAACCCACAGCAAACATCATTCTCAATGGTGAAAAACTGAAAGCATTTCCTCTTAAGATCAGGAACAAGACAAGGATGTCCACTCTCATCGCTGTTATTCCACATAGTTTTGGAAGTCCTAGCCACGGCAATCATAGAAGAAAAAGAAATAAAAGAAATACAAATTGGAAAAGAAGAAGTAAAACTGTTTGCAGATAACATGATAATATACTTAGAGAATCCTAAAGTTGCCACCAGAAAACTATTAGAGCTAATCAATGAATTCGGTAATGTTGCAAGATACAAAATTAATGCACATAAATCTCTTGCATTTCTATACACTAATGATGAAAAATGTGGAAGAGAAATTAAGGAAACTCTCCCATTTACCATTGCAACAAAAAGAATAAAATACCTAGGAATAAACCTACCTAGGGAGACAAAAGACCTGTATGCAGAAAACTATAAGCCACTGATGAAAGAAATTAAAGATGACATAAACAGATGGAGAGATATATCATTTTCTTGGATTGGAAGAATCAATATTGTGAAAATGACTATACTACCCGAAGCAATCTACAGATTCAATGCAATCCCTATCAAATTACCAGTGGCATTTTTTTACAGAACTAGAACAAAAAATCTTAAAATTTGTATGGAGACACAAAAGACCCCGAATAGCCAAAGCAGTCTTGAGGGAAAAAAATGGAGCTGGAGGAATCAGACTCCCTGACATCAGACTATACTACAAACCTACAGTAATCAAGACAATATGGTACTGGCACAAAAACAGAAATAAAGATCAATGGAACAGGACAGAAAGCCCAGAGATAAACCCACGCACCTATGGTCAACTAATCTATGACAAAGGAGACAAGGATATACAATGGAGAAAAGACAGTCTCTTCAGTAAGTGGTGCTGGGAAAACTGGACAGCTACATGTAAAAGAATGAAATTAGAACACTCCCTAACACCATCCACAAAAATAAACTCAAAATGGATTAGAGACCTAAATGTAAGCCCGAGCAGTATAAAACTCTTAGAGGAAAACATAGTCAGAACATTCTTTGACATAAATCACAGCAAGATATTTTTTGATCCACCTCCTAGAGTAATGGAAAGAAAAAGAAAAAGAAACAGATGGGACCTAATGAAACTTAAAAGCTTTTGCACAGCAAAGGAAGCGATGAACAAGACGAAAAGACAACCCTCAGAATGGGAGAAAATATTTGCAAATGAATCTTCAAAGGATTAATCTCCAAAATATATAAACAACTCATGCAGCTCAATATTAAAAAACCAACCCAATCCAAAAATGGGCAGAAGACCTAAATAGACATTTCTCCAAAGAAGACATGTAGATTGTCAAGAAGCACATGAAAAGCTGCTCAACATCACTAATTATTAGAGAAATGCAAATCAAAACTACAATGAGGTATCACCTCACACCAGTTAGAATGGGCATCATCAGAATATCTACAAACAACAAATGCTGGAGAGGGTATGGAGAAAAGGGAACCCTCTTGTACTGTTGGTGGGAATGTAAATTGATACAGCCACTATGGAGAACCATATGGAGGTTCCTTAAAGAACTAAAAATAGAATTACCATATTACCCAGCAATCCCACTACTGGGCATATACCCAGAGAAAACCACAATTCAAAAAGACACATGCACCCCAATGTTCATTGCATCACTATTTACAATAGCCATGTCATGGAAGTAACGTTAAATGCCCTTAAACAGACGAATGGATAAAGAAGTTGTGTTACATATATACAATGGAATATTACCCAGTCATAAAAAGGAACTAAATTGGGTCATTTGTAGAGACATGGGTGGATCTAGGGATTGTCATACAGAGTGAAGTAAGTCAGAAAGAGAAGAACAAGTATCGCATATTAATGCATAGATGTGGAACCTAGAAAATCGTACAGATGAACCGGTTTGCTGAGCAGAAATTGAGACACAGAAGTAGAGAAAAAACATATGGACAGCAAGGGGGGAAGTGGTGGGGGGTGGGGGTTGTGGTGTGATGAATTGGGAGATTGACATGTATTCACTGATGTGTATAAAATGGATGACTAATAAGAAAAAAATAATTTTTCTGATCTTAAAAAAAAAGTTATGTGCTTTTTGAACAGGTAGCACATTTAAATGTTTTAAAATTCAAAAAGTAGTATTTTTGTACATAAGTCAGTTTGTGTGTATGTGACCATAAATATAGGTTAAATAAATAGAAGAGGAATTGCTTATTTAAAAGTGGTATGTGTTATTAATTTCAATAAATATTGCCAAATTTATCTCCATAGAAATGCCAATTTATACTTTTCTACACTTTTCAGATGGTTTGATCTTTGCCAATTTGAGATGTGAAAAATGGAATCTCATTATAATTTTAACTTTAAATTTGCTTTTTCTGGGAGCTGTTCACTCTCATCCTGGCTCATTTTCTGTTGGGTTGTTGACCTTTTACTTTGATTTGTGAGAGTTTTTTTTATACTAGGGAAAATAGCTCTGTGTTTGGGAAATGCATTGTAAATATTTTCTCCACGTTGTATTTTTATCTTTTTTGCCTCTCTTTATAGTGTGATTTCTTTTGCCATGCATATGTTTTTTTTCATTTTTTTCAGTCCTTTCTTTCAGTTATCAGTCTTTTATTTTGTTTTTAATCATACTTCATTAGGTTCCTCTCATCCCTGAAATCATGTTTTTGAAACTTTCCCATGTTTTCTTGATTCAGCTGGTATTTATATTGGTGAATGGTATAAGGTGGAATCCAACCTTTTCCTTCAGATCATTGACTGATTGTTCCAACACTATCTGTTGAATAATCCATCTTTTCTCTGCTGTTATGAAATGGTAGTGTTTTAAACTGTGTATATAGTTGGGTCTATTTCCTGACTTCGTTTGTTTCAACAAAGGCTTCTGTGAAACTGTACTGTGAGTTCTAGCTCAGGGAATATTTCTATTAGTTTCTTCATTTTCAGGTCCTATATAGTATTTGGCATGCAGGAGGTATTCAAATGTTTGAAAATAAAATGAAGAAGTCAACAATTTAGAGACATAAGCAGATCTTTGTGTCAATTATGCAATTTAATTATTCTATTTAATTTCCCTGTTTATTGTTTTTTTTAAAAAAATATTTATTTATTTATTTGGCTGAGCCACGTCTTAGTTGTGGCACACCAGGTGTTTGTTGTGGCATGTGGGGTCTTTAGTTGCAGCATGTGGGATCTAGTTCCCTGACCAGAGATCAAACCTGGGCCCCCTGCTTTGGGAGCGTGGAGTCTTAGCCACTGGGCCACCAGGGCAGTCCCGTTTTTCGTATTTTTAAACTTGGATCTGAGTTTGGTTTTTCCGTTTCTCTTTTACCTTTTTTTTTTGGCTTTATTGTGAGGTCTTATTTTTTGTATTTGATGAATGGATTTTTGCTAACTTAAGATCTTTTCTTCTTTTCCTAATCTATTTTTGGCCTTTAATTATTAATAATTTAACAATGGTTAAATTGTGGTTTTATCTGTATCAAATTTGCATACCAAGAGAAGTTTGTCACTTCATAATGGCAGTCCATAGCCTAGGGTGAATCATTTGAGAACTGGAATACCCAAGGAAAAATTAATTTAAGGGCTGATTATTACATCTGTGATAATTGACCAGAACAGAAAAGATAGAATTAAAGGTGAGTCTGGATTTTATAACTTAATATTTTAAAAAACTGAACTTAGAATAATGTTTTTTAAGCTTTTGTAACGGATGGATACTACTTTGTATATAAAATATATATAAACAAGAGAATCAGAGTAGTAGCCTGTCCTGTTAAAAAATATTATTCCTGCTTTTACCCCCAACTCTCCTTCCCACAGACTTTTTTAAGGCAAATATTCAGTGATAATTGGAATATATTTATTACCTGGAACATTTTAAATTATTAATAATAAAATAAGTACGCCTTTCATTGTAATAAGTTTCACAGTGTGGCTGATTATGGTGGTCAGTAAAAATACCATTGTATTAGGAATAGTCTTCATGGTAGGAGTTATTTCTCTCCTTTGATACTACTTTCCTTCCTCTACCTCTCACCCTTTGTTTATAGGCAACCATTAGATATATTGGTTTAACAAAGGTTTAACTTGGAAAGATTTGTTTGGAGAGGATTTCAGTACTTGGGGAATGACCAGAGAAGAAAATAGTAAATTATGGTACAAGTTCGTTTGATTTATGATGGTTAATGTGGAAGTGGAAATCCATCCAAAATAGAAAATACGTAAGTGTCTAGAAAATTAAATTTCATTTCCAGGTTTATGTATTCCTGATTCTTGTTTATGCATAAGTGGTTTATTTTTTATCTGACGCATTATAATCTTTACAGAATTATTTCATTAGAATGTCTAAAATAGTATTCTTCTAAAATGGTAGTATTTTAAAAATCAGTATGAACTTAAATTCATACTGATCTAAATAACTTTAGATTTTTTGAATGTCAATAGCAAAAAATAGTGTTAAGTACTTCAGTAGTAGAATTAGTTAAGTATCCTGTGCAATTTTATTTTCTATAGGCAAACTCATCGCTTGTTAATATAAAAAAATTTCTTGGTAGTATAAGCTTGGAGTATGATGGTTTTGAAATGAAATCTTAAGGGTCACTCCTCCCCTCCCCCACAATGCACAGCACTTTCAGAGATCTATTCAAAGACTTTCCCCCATCTTTATTTTCACCTTTTCCTATGTAGTCTTCATGAAGCGTGATTCTGAAGAGTGGCTCAAAATGTGTTCCTAGGACGAAAAATAGGGGAAGGAGATAAATTTGCTGAAGAATTTACATTTTCTCTGCTTTCTATTCGTATATAATCCATGGCATCAAGTTTCTTAGGAGATCTTTTAAATTATTTCTTGTCATGCATATATTTCTGTGACTGGCCCAGGGTAAAATGATGAAGTTTGACTTCATTGTCCTTTAAATGTGTACCTGTTCTCATCCTTTTCTTCTCTAAAACCTCAAAGTTGAGTAAGTATTCATCTCAAATCCCTTGCTTCTTATGTGAAAGAATCATGATGTTGTTTTAAAATACATACATTTGCATATGTTTTATGTACGGTTTTAAGAGTCAATATTAGAGTAATGTACATGTGTTGAACAATATCTCTTCAAACAGAAAAAGTCAGGGGCATAAACGTGGTCATCTAAAAATTACATTCGTCAATCAAAGGGGAAAAAAAGATTACAGGTCCTTTAGTGATTGGTTTAATAAATTGCTTAATTTTAGTATCTTTCTGGATGTTTAATTTAATTTAATTTTTTTGCACTTAATGTTTTTTAAAAAAAATTTTATTGGGGATATAGTTGATTTACAGTGTTGTGTTAGTTTCAGGTGTACAGCAAGTGAATCTGTTATACATATATCCACTCTTTTTTAGATACTTTTCCCATATAGGCCATTACAGAGTATTGAGTAGAGTTCTTGTTCTATACAGTCGGTCCTTACTAGTTATCTGTTTTATATATAGTAGTGTGTATGTGTCAATCCCAATCTTTCAGTTTATCCCTCCCCCCTGCCTTATCCCCTGGTAACCATAGGTTAATTTTCTACATCTGTAACTCTATTTCTGTTTTGTAGATAAGTTCATTTGTAGCCTTTTTTAAATTCCACATATAAGTACTATCATATGATATTTGTCTTTCTCTGACTTACTTCACTCAGTATGACAATCTCTAGGTCCATCCATGTTGCTGCAAATGGCATTATTTTGTTCTTTTTTATGGCTGAGTAATATTCCATTGTATATATGTACCACATCTTCTTTATCCATTCCTCTGTTGATGGACATTTAGGTTGCTTCCATGTCTTGGTGGCTATTGTAAATAGTGCTGCAATTAACATTGGAGTGTGTGTATCTTTTTGAATTATGGTTTTCTCTGGGTGTATGCCCAGGAGTGGGATTGCTGTATCATATGGTAGCTCTATTTTTAGTTTTTTAAGGAACCTCCATACTGTTCTTCATAGTGGCTGTACCAGTTTGCATTCCCATCAACCGTGCAAGAGGATTCCCTTTTCTCCACACCCGCTCCAGCATTTATTGTTTGTAGATATTTTGATCATGGCCATTTTGACTGGTGTGAAGTGATACCTCATTGTAGTTTTGATTTGCATTCTCTAATAATTAGTGATGTTGAGCATCTTATCGTGTACTTTTTAACCACGCATATGTCTTCTTTGGAGAAACATCTATTTAGATCTTCTGCCCATTTTTTGATTGGGTTATTTGTTTTTTTGAGCTGCCTGAGCTGTTTGTATATTTTGGAGATTAATCCTTTGTCGGTTGTTTCATTTGCAAATATTTTCTCCCATTCTGAGGGTTGTCTTTTCACTTTGTTTATGGTTTCTTTTGCTTGCTGTGCAAAAGCTTTTAATTAGGTTCCACTTGTTTATTCTTGTTTTCATTTTCTTTACTCTAGGAGGTGGATTGAAAAAGACCTTGCTGCAGTTTATGTCATAGAGTATTCTACCTATGTTTTCCTCTAACAGTTTTGTAGTATCTGGTCTTACATTTAGGTCTTTAATCCATTTTGAGTTTATTTTTGTGTGTAGTGTTAGGGTGTGTTCCAATTTTGTTCTTTCACATGTAGCTGTCCAGTTTTCCCAGCACCACTTATTGAAGAGAGTGTCTTTTCTCCACTGTATATTCTTGCCTCGTTTGTCTTAGATTAAGTAACTGTAAGTGTGTGGGTTTATTTGTGGATTTTCTATCCTGTTCCATTGATCTGTATTTCTGTTTTTGTGCCAGTACCATACTGTCTTGATTACTGTAGCTTTGTAGTATAGTCTGAAGTCTGGGAGCCTGACTCCCAGCTGACCTGACTCCTCCAGCTCGTTTTTCTTTCTCAAGATTGCTTTGGCTGTTCAGGGTCTTTCATGTTTCCGTATAAATTGTACAATTTTTTGTTCTAATTCTGTGAAAAATACCATTGGTAATTTGATATGGATTGCATTGAATCTGTAGATTGCTTTGGGTAGTATAGTCATTTTGACAATATTGATTCTTCCAATCCAAGAACATTGTATATTTGTCCATCTGTTTGCGTCATCTTTTATTTTTTTCGTCAGTATCTTACAGTTTTCTGAGTATAGGTCTTTTGCCTCCTTAGGCGGGTTTATTCCTAGGTATTTGATTTTTAATGTGTCAAGTACAGTTTTAAATTAATAGGGTCATCCCATTAATTCTGATTTGTGCCATTTTAACTCAAGAGTGTGTATTGTAGAGACTTTTCCATTTCAGTGATTAGAGATTCATTCATTAATTCATTTATTCATTTAGTCCTTTCCTTATTCAGTCAGAGGGTCACTCAACTCAGTCTGTCACTCATTTGGTTAGTTGATTACTCTCTTGGCTCATCATGCACTCACTCACACATTCATCCTGTCAGTCACTTATTCAGCTGGTCAGTCAGTCATTCAAGTCACTCAATGGGTCAGTTGGTCACTCAGTGTCAATCAGTCCCTCACCCACCTATGCACTCAACCATATCAATCAGCATTTAATCAGTCATCCATTAAATAAATAATACAGTCAATCATTCAGTAGATACTTAGTGTCCATTTTAAGCTATGCACTGCATATAATGCTAAGGATAAGTTAATGGACATCATTTTTAATGTCCTTACAGTATTCTCTTCGCTAAGTATACCATAGTTAATTGATCAGATCCCTTTAAGGTCATTAAAACTTCTTTTCATTATTATAACCAGTGTTTCATAGAATTCTTAGTATGCATATTACTGCTCTTGTCCTTTTTAAATGGAAAAAATTTAAATATTATTGTTTTTTTAATATCCTTGCCAACACTGGGTATTGCAGATCTTTTTAATCTGTGCCATTGTGATAGGGAAGAAACAGTATCTCATAATTATTTACTTTTCTCTGATTATTAATCATGTTGACCATGTTTTCAGTTTAGGGAATATTTGTGTTTCTTTTGTGAAATGCCTGTTCATGTTCTTTGTCCATTTTCTTACTGATTTGTAACAGTTGGTTGTATAAATACATTAAACCTTTGTAACATGTTTTTCTTAATTTTACAAAAACTTTTGATTATGATATTTATAATTTTATGTAGTCCAATTCTGTATCAGTCTTTATTTCCTTTATTTCATTTGTTTTTGCTTAGATGTTGGGTTTGGAAAGGATGTACATATGTGAAAGATTTTTGGGTAAGAAATAATTAAAGTGGTAAGGTAGATAGCTAGTGGGAAGCAGCCGCATAGCACAGGGAGATCAGCTCGGTGCTTTGTGACCACGTGGAGGGGTGGGATAGGGAGGGTGGGAGGGAGGGAGATGCAAGAGGGAAGAGATATTGGAACATATGTATATATATAACTGATTCATTTTGTTGTAAAGCAGAAACTAACACACCATTGTAAAGCAATTATACTCCAATAAAGATGTTAAAAAAAAGTGGATGGATTTAAAATACACCAAAGAAATTAGTGGAAATGTCCAACTTAAAATGTGTAACGGTATGAAGAAGAACATGAGGAAGAGTAAACAGCAATGATTTTTTTTTTTTTTTGCGGTACAAGGGCCTCTCACTGTTGTGGCCTCTCCCGTTGCGGAGCACAGGCTCTGGACGCGCAGGCTCAGCGGCCATGGCTCACGGGTCCAGCCGCTCCGTGGCATGTGGGATCTTCCCAGACCGGGGCACGAACCTGTGTCCCCTGCACCGTCAGGCGGACTCTCAACCACTGCGCCACCAGGGAAGCCCCCCTTCACTGTAGTTTTGATTTGCATTTCTCTAATAATTAGTGATGCTGGGCATCTTTTCATGTGCCTACTGGTGCTCTGTAGCACATACATATTTTTATGTAGTGGCATTCTTATTTCATCCTAGACACTGTTCCTCTTGATTAATCCAAAGAAGAAGTTCTTTTGCACTATTACAGCATTTTGTAGGTGAATTTCAGATGAAGAAAGAGTCTGTAAATGCACAAGTAAAGAAAGATTAGCAAATAGCCTACTGCTTTCTGTGTAGCATCTTTTGGTTTAAGGTATCAACTTCACAGAGAAACGTTTTCTTTAGCAAACACAAGTTTTGGATAATGAAGGGATATAGCATTTCCCCTCCCACAACCAAATTACTTTTGTTTTAAAGCATTAAAAACCCCTCTGTTTACAAATTTTAGCCTATGGCTTTAGACTAAATGTGCCCCTACATGTGGAGATCCTGACTCTTGATCAGTGATGCTTTCAAGGAAAGATTTTCATCAAAAGGGGAAAATGTGGAATAAATTAAAGAAACTTGAGCTAAAATTGGGACAGGCCTTTAGGGGGAGCTCTCAGGCCCTGCCTTGCATCTACCCAGGTAAAGGGAAAATTGTATGCCCCGTTATTTACACCATTGATAACTCCAAAGACATGCCTATTTTTTTTTTTTTTTGCGGTACTTGGGCCTCTCCCTGTTGTGGCCTCTCCCGTTGCAAAGCACAGGCTCCGGACGCGCAGGCTCAGCGGCCATGGCTCACGGGCCCAGCCGCTCTGCGTCATGTGGGATCTTCCCGGATTGGGGCACGAACCCGTGTCTTCTGTATCGGCAGGCGGACTCTCAACCACTGCGCCACCAGGGAAGCCCAAAGACATGCCTATTTTAATGAAACCAACAACCTTAAGCTAGCTTTCATTAACTAAAATTTAATCCTAGATCATATGAACTTTTAAAAAAAAATTATTTTATTTATTTATTTTTGGCTGTGTTAGCTCTTCGTTGCTCCATGCAGGCTTTCTCTTGTTGCAGTGAGCGAGGGCTACTCTTTGTTGAGGTGCGCAGGC
This sequence comes from Aethalodelphis obliquidens, assembly GCF_003676395.1. Taxonomy (NCBI): domain Eukaryota; kingdom Metazoa; phylum Chordata; class Mammalia; order Artiodactyla; family Delphinidae; genus Aethalodelphis; species Aethalodelphis obliquidens. The sequence continues at coordinate 55,078,322 of NW_020837951.1, forward strand.
TTCTCATTGCAGTGACTTCTCTTGTTGCAGAGCACAGGTTCTAGGTGCATGGGCTTCAGTAGTTGTGGTACATGGGTTCAGTAGTTGTGGCTCGCAGGCTCTAGAGTGGAGGCTCAGTTGTTGTGGCGCATGGGTTTAGTTGCTCCGTGACATGTGGGATCTTCCCAGACCAGGGCTTAAACCCGTGTCCCCTGCATTGGCAGGTGGATTCTTAACCGCTGCGCCACCAGGGAAGCCTGATCACGTGAATTTGAAAAGGTTTTGGGTTGGTTTCTGTAATATTTCTTTAATTCATATAAGTGCTTGTTTTTTGGGTCTTTTTTTTTAAGCATCTTTATTGGAGTATAATTGCTTTACAATGGTGTGTTAGTTTCTGCTTTATAACCAAGTGAACCAGCTATACATATACATATATCCCCATATTTCCTCCCTTTTGCGTAAGCCAATTAAATAGAACTCTTTTACAAGTAAATTTTAGCAATACCTTCTGAAGGTAGAAAAGAAAAAATACAACACGTTTTACAGCATGTATGTATATACACGTTGTAACGATACATATTTACAATATGTATACACCCACATGAACATGCAGGCAGATGCAAACAGGGACCATGTAATTTCATTAAAAATTTTATGTGTGCTGATACAATTTGTATTTGTGTGCTGTAAGGATCTTTTTAGAGCTGTTTTTGGAGTCAATTTGTCTTTTACAAGCTTCTGCTTACCAATCAAAAAATGCATTACATTGTCTCCCAAGAGGTTTGGAATCCTCTCTTTTAAGGGTGCCTCTAAAGGTGGACTTATTTAAAACAAGTGTTTCCCCTTTTGAGCAGGTTGGGTGACTTACCAAAAGACTTTAACAAAGAGAAACAGAAAGCAAGTTTTCTTCTAGGAGTTTTGGAATATATTTGCCTATTACCAAAAATCTGGGGCAATTACTGTTTGAAATTTTTCTTCCAGTTGTTTATTTGCTCAAGTTAACTTAGAAACAGTAATTAGGAGTCTAGCATTTGGATCTTCAGAGGGTCCAATTTTAAAGCGGTAGGTTTTTGAAGAGGAAGAAAGAGAAAGATGGCATGGGGGTGGGGCTGAGCACAAGATGGCTGCTGGGGTGGAGTCTGAGACAAATGGGTGGTCAGGGAAGACACACAAGGTGGCTCCTGACACAAAGAAGTTGGGGGAGGGGAACACAAGGAGCATGAGGCTTCAGAAGCCATTTTGTTCTTTTTAATTTTTTTTTGTTTCATCCAATTTACAAATGCTGTCTTGCAAAGTGGAAATTTTAGAGTTTTGTGCACATTTGGATATATTTTGTTTAATTTTAGAAAGGCAGTGTTCCAATTTAATCTGAAGAAAAACAAGTTTGGGGAGATTGAATGTTCCCTATACTGGCCATTGTAATTCCAATTACTTGTAGTTTGTTCAGGTTACTTAGTTAAAAATGTGCATGTTGGGGGTCCATAGTTTTTAAACATGAAACTGGCTGGAGTCCTCAGAGGGCTCTGCTCAGAGCATTTAGATAACCAGAATCCCATTTCCCTAATATGACCTGAGAACCCAAGAAGTTTGATAAGAGTCCTAGCCAAGACTCCAAAAGGAATAAAATAAATTCTTGGATCCCAGTTACCTTGATCCCGCCCTCCTCCCCCAAAAAACCCCTCACTACTACACACTGCAGAAAGCAACTGAGTACTCACCAAAGTCAGAGCCTTGAACCAGAAAGGACCAAGCCTTTCCAGATCCTGAGTAAAGTCAGAAAGCTCAAAATGCAAAAAGAGCAGAGCTTGGAATTTGAGAGGAGACTTAGCAAACTGAAAACTTGTAGCAGCTCACGACAGCGATGAGCACAAGGGGCTTGGTGTTGGTACCTCGCTTGATTCTGGGAGTCATCGTCTCTTGGGGTTCACCTTGTTTGGGTCCTACTTCTGACAGCAAAAATGTCAGGTTTAGTCATACAACATCCATTTATTTTACCAGCAAAAGTTGGTTTATTTGGGAAGAGGAATTGCAGTTTGGGAAATGCAAGCTGTGGTGGCCCATGGGCAAATCCAGAGAACAAAGAAGGGGAACTTAATTTTATAAGGAAAAGGGGGAAGCTGGGAGGGACTGTGTTAACCAAAGAGTCCATTGATAGAAGCTGGGAATGCAAAGTATGATTCTCATTGGTTGGGCTGCTACAAGTCTGATTCGTTGAGCTTTTGTGGAGCACAGGGAAGTTTTCTTCTTCCTGCTGGATAGTAAAGTAGAGGCACCTTTCTGTCAGAAATACAGGCATATGGCTTCCTGTTCGGAGCAATTGATGATGCATGGCAGGGCCTCTACAGGCCTGTTGTCCCTACTCTAATTATAGCTGAGATTTCTTTAGTTAATTGCACACTTAATATAATAGTCTATGCCATTTCTAGCAAAAAGATTTTTAATGTTTTTATTCAAACAATGTGTGCAGCATAATGGATTAGATGATGTGAGTGTAAGATAAAAACATTAAAAAACCTATCTCTTAAAAAAATTTCCTTCTCAATTTTCCTCGTATATCTAGAGTCCATTTTTCTTAGGTTGTGTGAGGAGGACATTCCATTTTTGACAAAAGAGAAATTCTCAAAATCTCTTTAATGATCACACGAAATACTTGGAATAAAAAGAAAACATATCTTTATTCAGTTTAATGTAATTAAAATGAATGTAACTCAGTGTTTAAGTGAAAAATTGAGGAAGAACAAGTTCTAGACTAATTAGCCAGTAGAGCTGAGACCATATTGCCTGCTTTTGTTCTCTTTAAATAACAGCCTAATTGTACACTATGGCACTGGTAGCTGATGCTGTTACTCTGAAACTTCCCTGGAAGTTTCACATATTACAAGGTGAGCTGGTAGATTGCTTCATTATTTCATTTCATTAATCCCTTAGTCTTGAAAATAGGTCAGTTCAGCCAAACAGTTGTGTCTCATTTTAGGAGGTGGTGATGCAGCTGGGCTCCCAAAGTTAGTCTTATATTGTGCAATAAATCAGATATTTAATAAGACATTTCTATTGAAACAAAAGAAAAACAATGGTTAATGATTAGAGCAGACTATAAATCCTGGTTCTGAAGGCAGTCATTTGAGAAGATTTCTTGATGTCTGGCTGAAGTATCTTCAGATGGAGTAAGGGTAGACAATGGCAATGTGATAGATTTTCCTAGTGTGCAGTTTGAACGTCTCTGGTGATCTTTCTGAGTGGTCATATAGCAACAGGCATGAAGATTGTCTGTGAAGATTAAGCTGTTGTGTTGATTTCTCTGAAGTTTATATCAAGTTGTTCAAATTTACTCTGTATGGCTTTGGATGCTTCTAAGTCAGAAGGGTGGGAGAAAAAAATCAGAAATGTTAATTTGAAGCGCTGTAGCCAAATACTGGAGGAACAGAATTCAGGATTTAGTCCAGTTTACAGGTAGAGAACAAAACCTAAAAGACAATTAACAGAACTAGAATCTAATATCCACAAGTGTGTAGTATAGTTTCTACTGAAACATAATTTTTTCTCTACAGTCACCCCTCCCAATTCTATTAAAGATAACCGTAGTAAGACTAATTTTTTTGCAAATTAAGTCTAGTTTCAATAAACTTTGCTTATTTACATAAGAGCAGCAAGAATAGCAGTTGACTATATAGGCTCTTTTAAGTCTGCTTTGCTGGAACTTTTCATAAAGAATCTGAGATTGAACTTTTAAACGTCTCTCAAGGCTAAGAAGTTGAGCCAAGAACTTGCCATGAAACTTGGCTTGCAATACCTAAAGATTTGGGTGACTTTCTCTCTTCTCAAGGTCCTCCAAATGTTCTGAAGTTTTTGTACCTGCCAGGAAGTGACTTTTTTACTCACCTTGTAAGGCTGCTGGGGATTGTGTAAGCAAGGTAGAAGGTTGATTTTTTTTTCCAGAGGGCTTTATTGACTCCATAAAGTCAACCATAGTTCCTTAAAGCTGTCTAGTCAAAACTTAGTCAATGCGTATCTTTCTCAAGTATGACCAAATATTACCAGTTAAAGCCTTGGTAACATGACCAATGTTTCTGATTGTATCCTGCTACAAGATCCTTGTAGACCAGATCTTTATTGAACTCATGCAGAGAACTATATTGCCATGAAAATAAGTATACTCACTGAGAGTTTCTAAATTCTGGAGGGATGAGGTAGGAAGAAAAAGGTAAGTGTGCCATCTTTGCTTACAAAGGTGTATTTTATCAAATTGTTGTAGGCCAAAATAGTTTAAGAGAAAAGAAGAAGGTTTTCTTAAACCTGAGAAAACAAAACATTAAAGAAAGAGCAATATTTTAAACAAAAAGTCATAACTGTTATAATCATCCTCCTTAGTTTATTCAGTCCTATTTAATTTTTGTTGATCTTGATCTTTTGTCAGCAGTTTCATGAAGCCACCATTGTCTCTATTAGACTTATGGAAATTCTTACCCAGTTCAATGGTATGATTTTTAATTTTATTTATTTATTAATGGTATGATTTTTTAAAAATATTTATTTATTTATTTATTTATTTGGCTGCACCGGGTCTTAGTTGCGGCACACAGGATCTTCGTTGCAGCGCTTGGGATCCTTGTTGCTGCACACGGGATTCTTTAGTTGTGGCATGTAGGATCTTTAGTTGCGGCATGTGGACTCTTTAGTTGTGGCATGCGAACTCTTAGTTTCAGCATGCATGTAGGATCTAGTTCCCTGACCAGGGATTGAACTCGGGCCCCCTGCATTGGGAGTGTGGAGTCTCAACTGCTGGACCACCAGGGAAGTCCCAATGGTATGATTTTAAAGTTACCAGAAACTTGTATTCTAGAGTACTTGTCAGAGTCCTTTATATGAATCTCTGTGAAGGTGAAACACTTTTACAGGAACACTAAAAACGTAAAAGAGTAAAATGATAACTGTCTGTTCATTTTAAAAAAGACTTAAAAATGCCCATGGTTAAAGATTTGATGAGAGTGTATTATGCAATTGACAAGGAAATTTAGTCAATTTTGTGACATATGTTTTAAGATAGTAAATAGAATTACAAGTAATAACTATACGAGTACATATCAGATTCTTTTTTGAATTTCATATAGTCATTGAACACTTGTAGTAATAACATTTACACATACAATATAAGCTAAGAAGGTTTATCATTACTTACTTGATAATGTCTCCCATGTAATTTAATAACCAAATAAGCTTAATTAGTTTAATATTTCCTTTTATAAGGAGAGAGAACAGATCTTTTGAGATGTTCCAGGGGACTCTGAAAAATCCCAAGTTTGTTCAAGGTCAAATAGACTATTTAGAATTTGAATTTGGGGAATTTTTCCAAAAATACTAAAAGGTTTTAAAACACTAGATTAAATAGGATCATAGGTCACTGTGAAATAATACTTAGTTATCCATCTAACTGCAGTGACAATTAAAAGATTTCAAAGGCAAATACAGAAAGTTACATAGTTGTAGAAAAGCTTAGCTCTTTTAATAGAGAAGACTCAGTTATTTTTTTAAAAGTAATCCAAGACCTGATAAAACAACAAGAAGCACAGGAAATTATTTTGATAAAACTCAGAATCTTTGTTTCCTATGCAGATTACTTAAAGGTAGAGAAAAACCTTTCTTTACCCTTTTTTTCTCTTTAATTCAAGTATAGTTGATTTACAATATTGTGTTAGTTTCAGGCGTACAGCAAAGTGATTCAGTTTTATATATATATTTTCAGATTATTATCTAGTATAGGTTATTACAAGATATTGAACATAGTTTCCTGTGCTATACAGTGAATCCTTATTGCTTATCTATTTTATGTATAGTAGTTTGTATGTGTTAATCGCAAACTCCTAATTTATCCCTCACCTCCCTTTTCCTTTTTGTAGCCATAAATTTGTTTTCTATGTTTGTATGTTTCTGTTTTGTATATAGGTTCTTTTGTAATTATTATTTAGATTCCACATATAAATGACATCTATGATATTTGTCTTTTTCTTTCTGACTTAACTTATGATGTTCTCTAGGTCCATCCATATTGGTGCAAATGGCAATATTTCATTTTTTTTTAAGGCTGAGTAATATTCCTGTGTGTGTGTGTGTGTGTGTGTGTGTGTAATCTCACATCTTAAACCAGTTGCTGATGGGCACTTGAGTTGTGTTAATGTATTGGCTATTGTAAATAGTGCTGCTATGAACATTGTAGTACATGTATTTTTTTGAATTAGTGTTTTCATTTTTTTCTGGGATATATACCCGGAGTGGAATTGCTGGATCATATGGTAGTACTATTTTTGGCTTTTTAAGGAACCTCCATACTCTTTTTCATAGTGGCTGCACCAATTTACATTCCCACCAACAAGCATATGAGAGTTGCCTTTTCTCTACATCCTCTCCAGTGTTTGTTATTTATAGCCTTTTTGATGATAGCCATTCTGACAGGTGTGAGGTGATACCTTATTGTGGTTTTGATTTGCATTTCTCTCATAATTAGTGATGTTGAACATCTTTTCATGTGCTTATTGGCCATCTGTGTGTCTTCCATGGAGAAATGTCTATTTATGTCTTCTGCCTGCAGACCAATAGTCTAGGAAAACTTCGTTCTTTTAGAAAACCAAAACCTAGTTTTTCACCAGTATACTTTTGTTATTAAAATTCATTCATTTTTTAAACTCAGTTAAATCCATCCCAATCTTAGCCAGCTTGAGCACACATAAAGTTCCTTTTTCAATATTCCTTTTCCACACACCTTCTGCACCTTTCTGTATCGAAAGGTCCTGTCTTTTTTCTTTCTTATTCTGGAACAGTCATTTTACTTTAGTTCAAAATTGCTTTCTTTTTTCTTCTCCCTTACCAAAAATCCATCTCCATTCTTTATACTTTATATTATTGTAAACACACATTCTGCATTTCTTATACAGTCATTTTCTCTTACCCTTAGTATTTCTAGTAGTTTTGTAAAAAAAAAAAAAAAAAAAATCCCAGGTCTTTTACAGATCAGTTTTGACAGGGGAAGTTCTATAGCAGTCTGTATTTTTTTTAAAAGCCTATTTTTTTCCCTGAAAATTTAAACCTTATTAGTTCAAATATTATTTTCTCAATTTCAGAAGCTTACGAAGCTTATGTGCAAAAGAAATTATGCAAGGCAGTTGATACCGAATAATTACAGATTTATAGGATAGCATAATTGACTATGTGCTACATTAAATGAGTATAAACTGCTTCTATATAATATAATTAAAACGAGCCGTATGCTTTTTGGAAATTACAATATGAGATTCACTCCTGTCTACAGGTTCATCCTGACATTGCTCTACTACACTGTGATATTATAGAACAGGCAGGGGCAACAGGATCCCCATATTATTGCTGAAGACAAACTCTAAGTTGAATAGGCAGAATAAACATTTGAAAGATGGGACAACAACTTCTAAACTGATGGCAGAGCTATGAATATCTGGGAAGCCACCATCAGAATTCCCAGTCTTGCAAATAGTTGTAAGAAATGGAGGAAGGTCTTTTAAGCAAAGATTGCTGCCTGATTGCAAATCTGAAAAGACAAGGTGACAAAGTATGAGCCTATCACAGAATGATAACAGCCTGGCCTTAAGGAGTTATCACTGTGTCTGTACCTAACAGGAAGGGTGATCTTGTCTTGGCCTTTCAGCTGGCTGCATAGACCCTTTTGTTGTTCAGTTTACTGTGGTATAAGAGCAGTGGCTTTCAAACACGTTGGGTCATTCCACAGTAAGAAATACACTGTATATTATGGCTCGTCACACACCTACACATGCAAAACCATGTAAGTAACTGAAGTAAAAGTTTAATAAACTGACATGTATTTCCTATTTTAAGTATGTCATGCATGCACTCTATTTTACACTTTGTGAAACTATTCTATTTGTATATAGATAATAAGGGTTTATTTTACCTATCTACAAATTATAGATAAAATTGAAGATATATATTATCCATTTATCTATATAAAATATAGATAACCTGTGCATTTTTTTCAAATGTTAATCATAACTCACCCATATTCCATGACCACAGTTTGAAAAAGTTACATTAAAATTCTAGAAGTTATAGTAAATCCTTCCACAGTAGGAGAAGGCACTCACGGGTGCTCCACTGCTTCTCACCTTCCAAAGATGGCACCTACTCTGTTGCATGCACTCTTTCAGCACCAATGCACACAGTCTGTGTAGAGTTAATTTATGCTTATTACTCTGTGTTCTGACATTTTCTCTTTAGTTCACTTTGTAGTCTTAGCTCTTCTTCCAACCTTTTAAACTATTTGTAATCTTTGCTTTCCACTGAAAACTAGGAAGCAGGCAATTGTGAAGTATCCTATATTAACATCCTGTAGTAGTTTAGATTAGCAAAATTATAAATTAAAAAATTTTTAGAAGTGTATTCTTATAATAAATTTTTTTCATTGTGGCCTGAAACGTATTTATTAATGGACCCAAGTATCCTTTGCCTCTGCAAAAATTAGAAAGTTAAAACTAGACAAACTATGTTTAGCAATCGATATCTCTCAGTATACCATCCTATCTGGAATATCCATTATTTAGTTAACTAGGTATAAACTCTTGTCTTATTTAAATTTATTTAAAACACTTGTTTGTAACAATTATGCTTGGATTAGACATTAAATAGTTAACCATCAACTTAAGTTATTTTTCTTGACAAATTTTGAAGACATGCTTGCTTTTCTTAAACCAATAAACTTTTTTAAAAAATTATTTATTTATTTATTTATTTTTTGGCTGTGTTGGGTCTTCGTTGCTGCACGTGGGCTTTCTCTAGTTGTGGTGAGAGGGGGCTACTCCTCATTGCGGTGCGTGGGCTTCTCACTGTGGTGGCTTCTCCTGTTGAGGAGCATGGGCTCCACTAGTTGTGGCATGTGGGCTCAGTAGTTGTGGCTCGCGGGCTCTAGAGTGCAGGCCCAGTAGTTGTGGCGTATGGGCTTAGTTGCTCTGCAGCATGTGGGATATTCCCGGACCAGGGCTGGAACCCATGTCTTCCAAATTGGCAGGCGGATTCTCAACCACTGCGCCACGAGGGAAGCCCTTAAACCAATAAATTTAAGCTAGCTTTTGTTATCAAAGATTATCCCAGATCATATGAACATGAAAAACATTTGGGTTAGTTTCTGTATATCTGAGAGTATATTTGGTTTACATAAATGCTTACTTTTCTCTAAATCAATTACGTAGAGCTCTTTACCAATTAATTTTGGCAGCACCATCTGGAGGTAGAAAAATATACCATAATGTACATACATAGATCAAATATACAGACTGACACAGAGATCTCAGAGCTTTATTCCAAAACTTTAGCCATGAATCAAGTGACTAAAACAAAACTAATTTATACATAATTGTGTCTCTTGTGGAACAAGTTCAAGTTACCTGCTTTAAAGCTTTTTGTTAATGTTTATGAAGAATACTTTTAAGATTTGTATTTGTTCTTGACAAGTGATCTTAAGGAGGCTGCGTTCTAGAGTTTGGGCAAGAGAACTCTTTTAGCAGTTTGTATTTTAAAAAGGCCTCTTTCTCTCTGTAGTCTCAGGTGAGTTTGGGCATTGTTTTATACACCTGGGATATTTCATTCCAAAGATACAGTAAGGTTTACATCTTTAAGGGACAGAGAAAGAATGCAGGTTTTCTCTTGGGAGTTTTGGAGTGTATTTGCCTCTTACCAGAACTCTAAGGTAATTACTATTTAAATTTTTACTTCTTAGTGCATAATATGACCTTAGTCCAATTCACTGTAGGGGAGAAATCCTCTAATATCATTCCTATCATGCCTTGAATATTAACCTCTAGCTGAGTCATTTCCTGGTCATTTGTAGGCAGTCCTGGGAGAGGTTCTGGCTATCTCTTTCCTCCATGAGGGGTGGTATTTAGACTATTGTCCCATAGACCCAAATGGTCTTCTGGAGGGTCAGGGATAGAGCTGGGGACAAGAGGTGTGTAAGAGGGAGGAGAAGGGAGATTTATGTCAGATTTGATTTTTAATTTTGTTCTGAGTTTAATTTCTGTTCTTTTATCTCATTAAAGGAGTACCTAAGGCTAGTCGTTATACTTCTTTGTATGCACTTTTAACTTTGGTCTTCCCATAGGTACCAATAAGACAGTTAAGATGAGAAAACTTAGAAGTTTTTCCAGTTCAAAGGATCTACTGTCTGGGCATTGACAAGTAGCATCTTCTTAATAGCAACTTAAACCATAAATAAGCATTTTTATGGCTTAACTATGGATGCAAGAGGTGTCCCCAAAGAGAGGGCAAGAGATGCAGCTCTCACATTATCCAGAAAGTTCATACCCCCAAGATAGTCTAAGAAAGCAAAGTCCTTTGTTGCATAGGTGTAAGAATTGTGTAGTGAAAACTGTATCTCTGGTTTCCCCAAGAATGTGAGACACCTCCGATTACAGACCTGCTAAACTGTAACACTAGGCGGGTGTTACTGGAATGGGACTTTTCCAGCACTAACAAAACAACAAAGGTTAGATGACAAAGGCCCCTTATGGACTGTGACCCCTTATGACAGATTACCCTGAGATCTCACACCCCTGGACAGAGTGCTGCTTGTGACTTCATGTCTCTGTACCCCAGTATGTTTGATTGGTCACCTTGGTACACCCTGGGAAGTGTACCTTTCAGTTTGTATGGTAGAGATAAGAGAGAATATTTTCACTGGACACAAAGCCAAGCTCTCAGGATGTAGAACAAGGTGAAATGAAAAACCTCATCTGGTTTTTACATAGGGAACCCACAGCAGAGTTTGTCTAAACAAACACTGGTCTGATGAGAACTGAACTCACTAGTCTGTGAAATCTGGTTCAAACAACAGGCTTATAGGGCTTATGCCTATGTTCTAGCCTGTGGATTTTCCTCCTTAGTACAAATGACACAACAGAGACAAATAAAAATGGTGACCATCTCTGGGAGGAAAAGGATCAATAAAAACCAAAAGTACTCATATTAAATTTACCAGAGTTTCTATGCCAAAGAAACTTGTTACACAAATATTTTCTTCTGTTAATCTAAATTTAGAAAGAAAAGGGCTGTCACCACTTTTGCTTTCGTTGGAACCCTACAGACAGAGATTCAGAAGGTGGACATGGTAAGAATTCTTACCGGCTGCAAGCTCTTATCAAAGGTTTCAGGATTTCTCAGCTGTTGCAGTCCTGGGAACAGGCAGTTTTCCAGCAAATGAAGATCCTACTGACTATACCAAAACTGTTGAGGAAGTAAAATTTCCCCTCTACTTCTCTTGGTTCTTTTGGCTGGTCTAATAATTAAATTGGCTCAAGAGGGATTAACAGGAGAAAAACAAATTTTATTTGATACATATGGAGGTCCCATAGATACGGGACCTAAGAAGTGACCAAAGAAGGCTGTTGATATACCCTTTTAGACAAACAAACAATTATTTGTGAAGTTTTGGGACAACAAAGGGATTTGGGCTTGGGGTAGCAAATTAATGAAGTAACTGAGTTTATATAGCTTTCTCAACCTTGAATTCCCTGTCTCTGGTGATAAGGATGCCTTCTATCCTCCTAGTGTATGGAGGATACCTTCACATGGGAGATTTATTTCCCGCTTTCAAGAAACAAAGGTGAGTCAGAATGTTCTTCTTATACCAGCTGTTTCTTAAGTAACTTTAATTCAAAATAATCAGTATGCCAAAATGGCATATTTTGGGGTGGCCTGCCCTGAACCCTATTATAGGTAAGAAGCAATCAAACACCCTCTCTTCTTACTCTTATATAAAGTTTCAGTTTCACATATTTCTTGAGGTGTTTTTCCCCCTTCACTTAAAAACACCTGTCATTACCTAATACCATTTACCAATAATTTATCAATTTTGGTGCTTACTGCTGAACCTTAAGTGCTTTCTGTCTGAATTCTCTTCTTATTAAAATGTATCTTTTAATAGTTCCTTTAGTCAGAATATGTGTGTAGTTTAACATTTTGTCTTTATATGGCTTTGAAATGTCTGAAAATACCTTTTTTTCACTCTTGAAAAATAGTTTCCTTGATGGTTTTCCAGGTCTCTTAACTATATTTTCATTTTTATTGTCTTTATCATTGTTGCTTTCTGGTTGAATTTCTTAGTACTACCTTCCAATTTACTACTCCTCTCCTCATCTTTTTCTAGGTTATCATTATCCCACATATTCTGCTGAAATTATTTTCTTTTATAGTTCTTCTTTTCATGAATGTTAATCTTTCCCTTGTATCTTTGATCATGACTAATAATTATTGTAAAGTTTCTATGAGACCATCATATCGTTCCTTTGATCTCAGGCACTGGTATTTATAGAGTTCCCAGTGTTATTCTAACTTGTAGCCAGGGTGAGAACCATTGTTTTAAATTATTTCAGTACGATGTACAGTGATTGTATCATTATTTTAAAGATGAAGGAAGTCAAAGAAGAAATGTGGTGAACAACGTGATGAGATTAGACAAGGGACAAGAATTGGGATTAGTAATTCTTAAACTAGATTATAAATTAAATATTTAAGTATAGTCAGGGAAAAGTTTAAAAAGGTATCTTTCATAAGTTCTTACAATGCTTTTTTTCTTGCAGATTATTTAATACAAACTGGTTTTGTAAAGGAGAGTGTTCAGTTTGATCAGATATTTTAGAAATACAATGGTGATAGTAGTGAACATCTTAAAAATATCCTGTTTGGGGCTTCCCTAGTGGCGCAGTGGCTGAGAGTCCGCCTGCCGATGCAGGGGACACGAGTTCATGCCCAGGTCCGGGAAGATCCCAGATCCCGCGGAGCGACTGGGTCCGTGAGCCATGGCTGCTGAGCCTGCACGTCCGGAGCCTGTGCTCTGCAACGGGAGAGGCCACAACAGTGAAGAGGCCCACATACCGCTAAAAAAAAAAAAAATCCTGTTTGGGATATTTTTAAGGATAATTAGAGACACTGTTTTTTTGTCTGAATAGAAATAAATTAAACTTTTACTGCATTTAGAGATCAGTATCTTTAAAAGATAGCTTTAGCAAATTTTACAGAGTTCTTTAACACCTGCATGAGAGGTGAATTATAAAATACAAAATAAAATCTGGGACTTTATATTCTGAAATTTTCTTATTGAATAACCTGAAAACATTCTTCTTAAGAAATGCTAGATAAAATATAACAGACATCCTTTAAAAAAATCTTTTTTGTTAGGGAGAATTTTAAACATAAAGAAGTAGAGATAATGTATAATGAACTCTCATACTTTTATCACTCAGCCTCAGTAGTCCTTATAACCTGTGGTCAATTCGGTTCTATCTATTTTCCCCACTACTGCGTTATTTTGAAGCACATTGTAGACATCATATTTTTTTCCTTAATATTTCTTTACGTACCTCTAAAATATAGGAACTTTTTTAAAAATAAAGGAATCACAATTCCTTAATATCTATAGGTAGTTAGCAAGTAATTAAATTTCTAATTGATATATCATAAATGTTTTTTCTTTTTTATAGTTTTTTTAAAAATACTAAGATCCAAATAGGTCTACAGCTGTGACTTTACAGTTTCTTTTAATCTATTGATATATGTTTCCTTCATCTCTTCTCTTTTTTGCTTTTTTTAATTTTTTTTCTGTACGCGGGCCTCTCACTGTTGTAGCCTCTCCCGTTGCAGAGCACAGGCTCCGGATGCGCAGGCTCAGTGGCCATGGCTCACGGGCCCAGCTGCTCCACGGAATGTGAGATCTTCCCGGACCGGGGCACGAACCCGTGTCCCCTGCATCGGCAGGCGGACTCTCAACCACTTTGCCACCAGGGAAGCCCTTTGCTTTTTTAACTATGTTGGTTCTGGTTTCCCACAATACAGGTTTTGCTGATCATATCCTCATGGTGTAATTTAATGTTTTCCTCTGTTCTCTGCATTTCCTGTAAATTGCTATTTTACAGGCTTGATTGAATTCAAAATTCTCATATACTGCCAGAAAATATTTTACGTATTATGTCTTCTTAATACTTAGTCCTTTCTATAAGGTCCTTCCAAATTCCTTATTCCCTTATAAATTGGGTTTTCTGTAGCATCATTTTTCTTCTGCTTTCTTACCTTCATTGAATGTTGCCTTGCCTGAAGATATTGCATTACATCTACCCTAGGGTCTAGAGGAAGTATTTACACTGCTATTTCTATAACATCTACTATGCTAATACAAAAACAAAAAATCTTGTCCTTTGAAATGATTATGATGCAGCTTATATCATCCTCAGTCTACCCTGATGTTGTCTGCTACTCTTCACTTGTCTACTCCCATGTCATTAATTGAGAATTTTTGGCATCTAACTTAGTTTTTCTTTAAACCACTTCTCCTAACATTATCATAGTTCATTTCATTATCTGCTGAAGAACTCACCCAAGGACACCTTACAGTTTCTATCTTTGACTCTGCAGTGTTGTCCATACTTTACAACAGTAGTCCATCTCTGAAGTTGTAAACTGTTAATTATACCACTCTGGTTATATCCTCCTATTTTTAGCTTTCTTTTTGCACACTGTGCTCTTGATCTTGTTGTTCCTTTCTATCTTTTCTAGGGCTAACACCTCATTCCTTTGTTTGTTTTTCACCACTTTCTTTGGTATTATCATTATTTTCCCCCTTTAGTAGCTCAAGAATATGTTTTAGCTTATTTTTATATTCTCCTTTGATCTTTAGCTATCAGCAGTTATATACCCTTTTTCTTTTCTGCTCTTCACCCTTAAGAATAGCCTTGCCACCTTGATTTTCTTATTTCCTAATTACTCTCTTATTTTTTCCCCCTAGATGTTTCATTTACATTGGTTTAAAAAGTCAGATCACACAGAAGAGCTAATAATCCACAACAGTCCAGTTGCAATGAAAAGCTCTGTTCTTCCAACTTTAATCCTTTTCTCCAGAGGGAGACCATTTTGACTCTGTTAACTTCTGGTATTTCAATCTCTTTGTTACCTATACCACTGTGTTCCTCCTCTTTTCCTCAGATTACACATTTCACTATTTTATTTCTTATATTAGCTATCATTGTAACTTAGGGTAATATATTTGTAACTTTATTTCTTGTTCCAGCAACCATTGGCAATATTTGTTGATTTCTCAATTTCTAAGGTTAACGCTTCTCTCCCAAGCTTCTGTTTAGCTTCCCTCCTTGCTTTCACCTCTCAGCCTCTAAAATTTGTACTTTTATGTTAAGACTAACATCTATGTTCTGTTCAGTAACCATACTTAACACTTTAGTGCTTTGTAGGTAATTTTAAATTTGAAAAACAACAACAATGCTTATATTGAGGATTTTTTGGGATATTATATCTTAAGAAAGTAACTTCTTAAATGCTGCTTTGGAGGTAAACTTTGAATCTTCAAATGTTTGGGAATGCCTGTATTCTTCTGGGTAAGAATTCTAAGTTGAAAGCCTTGCTTGAGATGATAAAACTCAAAATAATGAAACCAAATGAAAATAAAAAGCCATTCTTACCCTTCAGATCCTTTCCCTATAGGTAGTCTTTACTAACTTCTTAATTACCAAGTACAGTGAATTTTTTCCCTTCTGTTTCTGTCTTATTTAACCTCTTCATAGTACTTGATAACTCTTCTCATAAAGCTCTCTGCTCTTCTTTTCTTTTCTAAGGGAACCTTATTTTTATTAAAATACAAAGAAAATGCAGTAATCAATGAATTTTTACACAGTTAATTCTAGTTTTCCTCTTACTTCTGTCCGTTTCTTTTCAAGTTCTTTGCTACATTCTTTTTTATGCCCTCCATGCCTGACATTTCTGAGTAGTCCTTAAATGTGTGACCTCAAGGATTTGATCTATGACCTTCTTCTCGTCCTACCTTATACCTTATATCTGGGCATCATATATGTCTATGATTATAGCTACCTTCTTTATGCATAATGACTATGAAATCTGTAGCAAAAGCACATTATGTTCCCATTAGCCTTCATAAATCTAGTGCCTATAGGATATCTCAGTCTGGATATATTATAGGTAACTCATTTCAGAATGTGCCAAATTGAATTCATCATTCCTCCAAAACTATCCTTGTTCTGTGTGTCCTATTCTGTGAATTGTAATACTGGATACCCAGCCTCTCAAATCCCAAATCAAGAAATCCTTCCTAACTACTCATATATCAAGCTGATTGCTACAAATCTTCCTTTTAATTGTCTTGTAGGTGCTTCTGACTCCAAATATCTAAAATTCATCTTTCCTTTCAAGCTTATTCTTCTTCTGTGTCTTGGTGCTTCCTATATACCTACACAGTAAGAAATCTCAGATTCAGGATGGATTCCTCAGGGATCAAGGTATGCAGTGCACAGCCCAGTCATTTTCACCATATATATTCTATTATAGTTTCTGAAATACTTTATGTATTGTTTCATATCTGAGACCTTTTTAAAACAATAGTTACTGAAAAGTAGATCCAAATTCTCACTCACTGATGATTTCTGTTGAAAACATGATGTTCCCGTTACCATTGACAAGAAGCTCAAACTGGACTGTCTCTGCCCTTGTGCAATTTATGTTATGTAATTTTCTTGGCTGTCCCCATACTTGGTTGTTTGGTTATAGTTTAGGGAGGTATTGCATTAGATATGATTGATCAAATGTGAACTGAAAAGTATGTTTGGCTAGCCAAATATGTGGTAGAAATGGACAAACTTAAAGTAGAAATGAGAAGAGATAAAGACAACAAATGTTTAGTTATTTTGATGCTAAACAGGTATCTGGGGTAATTGTTTAACATTTCTGTTTTTCCTAAAAATACACATACTCAAAAAAAAAGTTTTATTGAGACATAATTCACATACCATATGGTTCCCCCCAGCCATACATTTTAATTTTAAATTGAAGAAGCAAAACTAGAATCTGTATGAGCATGAATAGTGAGAAATTGTATTCAGATATTATTCCCAACACCTTTAATAATAGAGTTTATATTTTTCTCAAACCATTCTCAAGGAACTTTTTAGGTTTAGTAGTTGAGGGTAAGGGATTATGGAAAAGACAACCATTTGTCTTCTAGAATGGTGTTAGGGACAAAGGAACAGAAGGAAAGGATTTTCCGTGTTACAGATTTTCCAGTCATAACTTTTTCCTCACTAGTTTCTGTGATTTTGCAGTAAATATTTCTGTGCTGTGCTTCAGCAATTTCTTTTGCTTCTGTTATCAGAAACTGCTAAAATCAGACCTCAGGATGGAAACTGGTGAGAGAATGCCTTTTTGAATACATTTCTTTTAAAGAATAAATGTACTTTTGTGTACATTGTAAATCCTTTTGATTTAATCCTGTACTATCTTGAAGATAACATATCTTCTTGACTAGGTTTGAATACAAGTAATATTCAGCATAAATGCAAGATAGAATCCTGGAAGGGCAGAAATTCAAAGAAAAGATTTACTTATTTATTGAAATGTCTTAGGTTGCATGAAGAGTTGAGAGTATATCTGGAGAAGCATATCAGTTAGGATTTGGTTTGGCTGCATATTACCGAATATACAAATAATAGTGGATTTATGTTTCTCTGAAGTAAAATAAGTTTGAAACTGTATAGATTATGCTGGACTTGGTGGCTCCCTGGTTGTCAGGAAGCTACTTACTTGTGCTCTTTCTCTTCTTCCAACCTTTGCACTGACTTCCATTCTCAGGGTCACCTATGGTTGCAAGATGGTCATTGTATAGCTTCAGCTACTCTGTCTTCATTCTAGGTAGCCTGAAGGAGGAAGGGGCAAGGAAAAAGTATGCACTTTATAGCTAAATCACCAAGGAGTAGAATTGTTGGATCATAGTGTGAATGTATGTATAACTTTGTAAAAAAGTGCTGAACATTTTTGCAAAGTGGCTGTTCAGTTTAACATTCCTACCAGCAATGAGAGTTCCAGTTGTTCTACAACTTTTTAAACATTTGGTATTGTCAGTTTTTAAAAAATTTTCCGTTTTAATGGGTGTGTGAAAGTATCTTTGGTTTTAATTTGTATTTCCCTAATGATTAGTGATATTCAGCTGTTATTCATAAGTACTTTTGGGCAATTTTATATCTCCTTTTTAAGTTTGTTCAAATGTTCCCCACCTCTTTTTTTTTTTTTTTTTTTTGGCGGTACGCGGGCCTCTCACTGTTGTGGCCTCTCCGTTGCAGAGCACAGGCTCTGGACGCGCAGACTCAGCGGCCATGACTCACGGGCCCAGCCACTCTGCAGCATGTGGGATCTTCCCAGACCGGGGCATGAACCCGTGTCCCCTGCATCGGCAGGCAGGCGGACTCTCAACCACTGCGCCACCAGGGAAGCCCCCCACCTCTTTCTTTGTTACTGAATTAGAGGAGTTTCTGTTGTCATGTAGATATTCTCCATTTTTCTCTGGAATCTTTATTCCAGAAAAATGTCTATTCCTTGTTTATTCCTTGTACATATATTCATTTGTATTACTTTTTAGATTCTACATGTAAGTGATACCATACAGTATTTGTCTTTCTCTGACTTATTTCACGAAGCACAACTTTCTCTAGGTCCATCCACATTACTTTAAATGGCAGAATTTCATTTTTTTTTTCTCGCTGAGTAACATTCCATTGTGTTATATACCACATCTTTTTTATCCATTCATCTGTTGCTGGGCATTTGGGTTGCTTCCATATCTTGACTATTGTAAATAGTGCTGCTGTGAATGTAGGGGTGCATGTAGCTTTTCGAATTAGTCTTTGTTTTTTCTGAGTATATACCCAGGAGTGGAATTGCTGGATCATGTGGTCATTCTATTTTTAGTTTTTTGAGGAAACTCCACATTGTTTTCCATAGAGGCTGCACCAATTTACATTCCCACCAACATTGTAGGAGGGTTTTCTTTTCTCCACATCCTCTCCAACATTTATTATTGGTAGACTTTTTGATGATAGCCATTATGACAGGTGTGAGGTGATATCTCATTGTTTTGATTTGCATTTCTCTAATAATTAGCAGTGTTGAGTATCTTTTCATGTGCCTGTTAGCCATCTCTATGTCTTCTTTAGGAAAATGTTTATTCAGGTTTTCTGGCCTTTTTTCTTTTCTAACAATGATTTAGTAGTTTTTATTGCAGAGTTCTTGTAGATATTTCAATAGATTTGTTCCTAGATATTTGACTTTTTGTTTAGTGTTGTTTACTGTTATAAATTATATTGGTTTAGAATGTTCATTTTTTAATTGTTTCTGGTATATGGTATTACAATAGATTTTTATATATTGATTTTGTATCTTGCGACCTTACTAAATTCACTTAGTAATTTGTATTTTTTTTTAAGGGAACTTTATTTTTATTTATTTATTTATTGGGTGCATTGGGTCTTTGTTGCTGCCTGGGCTTTCTTTAGTTGCAGTGAGTGGGGGCTACTCTTCAGTTGCAGTGTGCGGGCTTCTCATTGTGGTGACTTCTCTTGCTGCAGAGCACAGGCTGTAGGTGTGTGGGCTCAGTAGTTGTGGCTCACAGGCCCTAGAGTGCAGGCTCAGTAGTTGTGGCCCACAGACTTAGTTGCTCTGCGGCATGTGGGATCTTCCCAGACCAGGGCTCAAACCTGTGTCCCCTGCCTTGTCAGGTGGATTCTTAACCACTGTGCCACCAGGGAAGCCCACTTAGTAATTTTTAGATTCTTTTAAGTTTTCTATGTACACAGTCATATCGTGTGTGAATAATGATAGTTTTACTTCTTCCTTTCTAATCATTATACTTTTAATTTCTTTTTCTTGCGATATTGCACTGGCCACGACCTCCACTACAATGTTGAGTAGAAGTCTGGATTTTGGACATGCATATTAAGTTTTTGAACTCAAGAAGAACAAGATATATATTTTGCCATTAAGTAATTAATTTTAGGTCTTTTGTAGTTACTGTTAATCAGAATGAAGAAGTTTGCTTTTATTTATAGTTTGCTGAGTTTTTTATCATGAACTGTTTTATAATTTTAATAGAGGCAATTTTGGCATTTATTGAAATAATCATATGTTACTTTTCTCATTTATTCTAATAATGTGGTAAATTATATTGATCGAATTTTGATTGTTCAGTTAACCTTGCATTTCTGTTGTAAATAACTCAGTCGAGGTTTTTTCTGTTTTTTGTTTTTTTTCCTGCACCACATGGCTTGCAGGATCTTAGTTCCCTGACCAGGGATTGAACCTGGGTCCTGGAAGTGAGAGTGAGTGCCAAGCCCTAACCCCTGGACCGCCAGAGAATTCCCAAACTCAGTCAAGATTTATTATTCTTTTAAAAATTACTGGATTCAGTTTGCCAGTGTTTTTTTGTTGTTGGTTTTTGTTTTTGTTTTTGTTTTTTTTAGTATTTTTTCTTATATGCTTTATGAGAGTTATTTAGCCACAATTTTCTTTTCTTGTCATGTCCTTATTACATTTTGGTATCATGTTTGTGCTCTCTTAAAATGTGTAGAGAAATGTTTTTTAATTTTTGTTTACTGCATTTGTGTAAGCTCATTGTTTATTTGTTCATCAGATGTTTGGAAAAATTCACTGAGAATGTCACTGGGCATTCATTGAATATTCTTTGTAGAAAAATTTTAAATTATACATTCAACTCATTTAACAAATATTAAAAATTTAGAATTTTATATTTTTTCCTGTGTCAGTTTTAATAAGTTGTGTTTCTAAAGAAACTTGCCCAACTTCTTAGAATTTTTCAAACTTATTGCAGAATGTTTTTATACTCTTAAACATTTTTAATATTTAAGTTTTGGTAATGATGTCAACTTTTCAATTCCTGATTTGGGTCATTTATGTTTTCTCTCTCTTTTTTCTTTATCAGTCTTTCTAGTATTTAAAAGCAGTTTATTAATGCTTCTAAAAAGCCAGCTTTTAAAGTTTTCTTTGGTCTGTTTTCCTTTTCACTGATTTCTGCTTATATATTTTTCCTTCTGTGGGCCTTAGCTGATTTGTTCTTTTCCTAGCTTGTTGAAACAAAAGCTCATTAAATAATTTTGTTCAGCCATTCTTTTTAATTGCATTTCACTCAATTTTTGGTTTTCATTGAATTTAAAGTATTTTCTAACTTTTTCTTTGTCCCATGGATTATTTAAAATTATGTTGCTTAATTTCTGAATATATGGGGATTTTCTAATTATTTTTCTGTTATTGATTTTTAGTTTAATCCCATTGTGATCAGAGAACATTATGGGAAATAAGTACATGTTGTGATACTTTTATCAGTGGCCATATTTTTCATAAGAAATTTTTAATTTAAGTGTCATTAGTAAGTTTACATCAGTTCAAATGCAGATCTTTATATTTTTCGGTGTTGTTTGTTCTTGTTGAAGTATTTAAAATAGCACGAATTTACAGAATACTGAGTATTATTGACTTTTGAAAAATAATTTAATATAGTTTGTAACTGGAAAAATTTTCATCAAACTGTTAGGAGTGTTGATACACACTTTGCTGCACAGCAGAAATTAACACAACATTTTGAATCAACTATACTTCAATAAAATTTTTTAAAAAGAGTGTTGATTCAGAGAATGAAAAGAAATTTTTAAAAAAGTGTTGATTCAGAGAATGAAAAGAATAGGTAGGGATAAAGCTGACTTTCACATTTTTCCGTGGTCCTCTTCAGTGTTCTTATTTCTTCAGTATTTTAAAGAATTACATAAGTTAATCATGGTCTCTAACATTTAATCAACATTATGAGTCTTAAATAGGTAAAATAGTTGCTTGCTCTATTGTTTATATTTTGAATGGAAATCATATAGAGTATGATTCCTTTAGTATTTGTTGATAATTGCTTTGTGGCCTAACATGTGGTGTACTTTCATAAATATTTCAGCCACATTTGAAAAGGATGTATGTTCATCAGTTGTTAGGTGTTTCCTTTTGATTGCTTGTATTTCTCAGTGAAATGTAGGAAGTGGAAGTTAAGAATGGGGGTTGCAGTTTTGGTGATTGAGGAGACAGGAAAAGGTATGAGTTGTCTAGAATGAGAGTAAATGAACTAAGGAAATATAAAATGATAGGTGAGCAGCACTAAAGACCCATTTGAGGTTATCATTTATGAATTTAAAGAGCGATCAATCTGAATTCATGTATGTTTCCATCAGCCATAATTATATGTGTAGGTGGAAAATCTGAATAGTCAGAATTAAATTGAACTCTTTTAGAGTTTCCCCATTGTCTTTGGTGTTCTAACCCTTTGCTTTGATCTGTGCAAGTGTAAATCTTTTTAAAATTAATCTTTATCTCAGAAGATTCTTTTAATATGAGCCGAGGTATCTTTAACACCAATTAAGTTTCTTCTTTTATTAAAAAATTTTTTTCTTCACTGTGTTCTTTTTCTTTCTCTATCTAGAGGTCTTAGAGTTGTACTTTCTCTGTTGATCCTCTACATTTCTTAGTTTTTTGCCTCTCTTTCTCTCTATCTCTGATACAGGAAACTGGGAGTTTGTTTTGACTTTGTCTTCCAGATTATTACTTGTTCTCTTTAGTTGTATTCAACCCTTTCATTGAAATGTAATTGTTTAAAAAAATGTAAACTGTTTTTATTTTCTGCTCCTTTTTGATGATCATCTAATGATACTTCGTATTTTCAAAATCTTCTGCAATCTCTCTGAGGGTAACAAGTAGATTATTTTTAAAAAAGTTATCTTCCTGTATTATCTCTGTTTCTTTTGGGGTCAGTTCTGCTCTTCATTTAAAAATTTATTTATATTATTTTTATTTTTGGCCGTGTTGGGTCTTCATTGCTGTGTGCGGGCTTTCTCTAGTTGCGGCGAGTGGGGTCTACTCTTTGTTGTGGTACACGGGCTTCTTATTGCGGTGGCTTCTCTTGTTGCAAGGTATAGGCTCTAGGCACACGGGCTTCAGTAGTTGTGGTACATGAACTCAGTAGTTGTGACTCGCGGGCTCTAGAGCACAGGCTCAGTAGTTCTGGCGCACGGGCTTAGTTGCTCAGCGGCATGTGGGATCTTCCTAGACCAGGATCGAACCCATGTCCCCTGCATAGGCAGGCGGATTCTTAACCACTGTGCCTCCAGGGAAGCCCTGCTCTTCATTTTGATTTGACTTTTTTATGCTTCCTTCCTCTACCCCAGCTCCCAGTAGACGATGATCTTTGATTATCTTTGGATATTTGTGCTTTTTGTATGTGTGCAAAAAATTTTTTTTATGCTTGTTGATGCTTTCTTCTTTGTACTTTAAATAGAGTGTATTTCCTCTGCTCTCTGTCACCTGTTCCTATCTATTTTTAATCTTTCAGGAATTCTTCTACATTTCTGATTTGCTGCTGGCACCTTTTCTTCTTTTTCCAAGCTATCATGAATTTATTTGTATAAAGATTTTGTTTAATTCCTTTTCATCCTGTTTAGCTATTGATGTCATCTGTTTTACTTTGACATGTATTATAAGCTACATCATACCTTATTATCATTAATGCTTTAAACAGTTGTCAGTTGTCCTTTAAAAATTTTAAGAAATGAAAGGAAATAGTCTGATTATCCACATATGTATTATTTTGGGGTTCTTCATTCATTTTTGCAAATATGAATTTGTATCTGGTATCATCTCCCTTTAATCCAGAGAATTTCCTTGAGCATTTCTTGTAGTTTGGGTTTGTTGGTGGTGTGTTCATGCAGCATTCATTTATCCAAAAATAATGTTTTGCCGTAAATTTTGAAGGTTATTTTTTGTGGGTCATAGAATTTTAGGCTAACAGCTTTCTTTCCTCCCTACCAGCACTTTGCCTTCTGACCTCCAGTCTTTCTGAAGAGATGTCAGTTGTATTTCTTATCTTGGTGTTACTGTATGTTTGTGGCTGCTTTAAGATGTACTCTTTGCCTTTTATTTTTAGAAGTTTGATTATGATGTAACTAGGTATGGATTTATACTGATTGGGGTTAGGTAACTTTTTGGATTAGTGGACTGTTGTTTTTTAAAGAAGTTAGAAAAAAACTGGCTAATATTTTTCAAATATTTCTTCTGTCTGTATATATTTTCTCTACATCACATTTTTCTTTTGATGTTAAGTAAGTTTCAACTGATGGTTGTCTACTGTGGGTAATATATTGTATAAGCTCTGGATAGTGTATATTTTAATTTTTCTCTAAAGTATTGAGTTTTGTTCTAGTAGGCAGTTCAGTTAAATCTACTGGCAGATTGCTTGATCCTATGGAAACTTGGTTGTAGGGTCTGTTAGGACAGGTCTCTTTCAGTTTTGCTTTTAATTCTGATGTGGTTTTTATTCCTCAAGTATGGCTTTTCTGGAAGTTTAAACGGAAAGCCTGAGGTATTTACCTTTCAGCTCCAAATTCTGCCTCTCCAAGGACTAAGCAGCTGTTGAAATCTCTTCACGACTCTTTCAGGTTTCCAGTTACTGCCTCTCCCTGGGCTTCTTGGATTTTCATCTCATACACAGAGGGGAGTTCAGGAATCAGCCCCCCATGTCTCCCTTTTTTCCCCCCTGGGATGTCTGCTTTCAACTTCTACCTCTTTTAGCAGCTCCAGAGTTCATTCCCTAATACTTCTACCCAATAAGACTACAGCTTTTTACAAGAGCCCTATCCTCTTCTCCATTGCCTACATATATATTACACAGGCTGTATAGTCCCCTCAGGATAAAGATGGATAAATGTGGACCTCATTCAGTGTGATTTCCTTCTTTCAAGGATCAGTTCCAATCAAGTTTCTCTCTGCTTTTGTTTGCTTGCCAATGCCTTCAAACAGTGTTTTTAAAGATAGTTTTCCAGAGCTTGTAATTCTTCTCAGCAGGAGCATTAGCCCAGGATAAATTACTCTGTCATTACAGGAAGTCTGTATTTTTTAAATGATTTAAAATTATCATTATTATTATTTACTATTTCACTGGTGTTTGGAGCTGAAGGGGAACGCTCATGATTGTTTCAAATTTCTCTTTAAGGGAATCAATACAGTCTTGGTCTTGAGACCTTATCCTTGAGTTTTCCACACACCAAACTCCTGTAATTGTACTGTATGAAATTAATTCATGATGATGAGCATGGTATGCATTCATTAAATATTTCGTAAGATCTACGTTTCAAGACTTTTCTAGCTGCTGAGAACCGATTGTTGAACAAGGTAGATGAGACCTTTTTAAATATTACAAGGTATCGAAGCCTATAATTCAGTGGTGAAAGGAGCACGTAAGAAGAGATACATGGTGAATTGAAGACGTAGGCAGCAGACAGGTAATGTAGGACTCGTAGAGTTTTATTCTAAGTGTAATGGAAAGCCATGAGTGCATTTACAGGACCCTCTCCCAACCCCTGCCTGTAGCTTTAGACACAGGTCTAGTGCAGCACAGGCAAAAATGCCTGTGCTCTTTTCTCCTTGGAAGGGGCTTAATACATACTTTTCCAGATGTTGCCTGAGGGTCTGGCTTCTAATCAGCCTGCATCTAGGGCCTGAATGCAGTATTCCTCTTTGAGACATGATGAGTCTTAGCACACCCTCAAGTACTGGGAACCACTAGGAACAAAGAAGGTGACTTGGACAGCCACAAAGGTTTGAGAGACATTGAGGAGCTTGGGCTGGGCTGATTGATGAGGTTCATCCCCTACACTAGATCGATCTGTCAAGACTGGGCGAGGTGGCTGTTTTATCTGGTGCACAGAAACCAACACAGAGAGTCAAGGAAAATGAAAAAAACAGAGGAATATGTTCCAAACAAAAGAACAAGATAAATCTCCAGAAACAGATCTTAATGAAACAGAGGTAAGTGATTTACCTGATAGAGAGTTCAAAATAAGTTATAAAGATGCTCACTGAGGTTGGGAGAGCAGTGCATGAATGAAGTGAAAATTTCAACAAAGAGATCTTCAGCTCAAAGCTTCACTGAGCTGCAGAATGCAATGACTGAACTGAAAAATTCAATAGAGGGATTCAACAGCAGACTAGATCACGCAGAAGAAAAGATTAGTGAACTAGAAGACAGGGCAGTGGAATTCATCCAATCAGAGGATCAATTAAAAAAAAAAGTGAATATAGCTTGCGGGCCTTATCAAGAAGACTACTATATGCATTATAGGGTTCCCAGAAGAAGAAGAGAGAGAGAGAAAGGGGCAGAAAGCTTATTTGAAGAAAAAATGGCTGTAAACTTCTAACTTGAGGAAAGAAACAGACATCCAGATCTAGGAAGCCTGAGAATATCAAATATGATGAATTTAAAGAAGCTCATACTGAGGCACATTATAATTAAATTGTTAAAAGTTAAACACAGGCAGAGAATCTTAAAAGCAGCAAGAGAAAGCAGTTACCTAAAAGGGAATCTGTATAAGGTTATCAGCAGATTTTTTAGCAGAAACTTTGCAGGCCAGAAGAGAGTGGTCTGATACATACCAAGTGCTGAAAGAAAAAATAAAGCCAACCAAGGATACTCTACCCAGGAAAGCTGTCCTTCAGAACTGAAGGAGAGATAAAGAGTTTTTCATACAAACAAAAACGAAAGGAATTCATTACCACTAGACCAGCCTTACAAGAAATATTAAAAGGAGTTATTTGAGCTGAAACGTAAGGATGCTAGTTAGTCACAGTAAAACATATGAAAGTATAAAACTCACTGGTTAAGATAAATACCTAGTCAAGTTCAGAATACTGTAGTGTTGCAAACTTGGTGGGTAAATCACTTATAACTCTAGTATGAAGATTGAAAGAAAAGTATTAAAATAACTAATATGTTAATGGATACACAATGTAAAAAGATGTAAATTGTGATATTAAAAACATAAAATGTGCGAGGGGGAAAGTAAAAATGTAGAGCCTTTGTGTGCATTAGAAATTAAGCTGTTATCAGCTTAAAAGAGATTGTTACAAAAATAAGATATTTAATTTAAGCCTCATGGTAACCACACAAAAAAACCTATAGAATATAAACAAAAGAGAAAGAGAAAGGGATCAAAGCATTTCACTACAGGAAATCGTTAAATGTCAAAGTAAAAGAGCATGAAAGGAACAAAGGAATTAGAAAATGACCAGAAAACAATTAACAAAAGGGCAATAGTATATTCATACTTTTCAATAAATACTTTAAATGTAAATGGACTAAATTCTATAGTCAAAAGATACAGAGTGGGGCTTCCCTGGTGGCGCAGTGGTTGAGAATCCGCCTGCCGATGCAGGGGACACGGGTTCATGCCCCAGTCCGGGAAGATCCCACATGCCGTGGGGCGGCTAGGCCCGTGAGCCATGGGCACTGAGCTTGCGTGTCCGGAGCCTGTACTCCACAACGAGAGAGGCCACAACAGTGAGAGGCCCGCGTACCAGAAAAAAAAAAAAAGATATAGAGTGACTGCAGCAAGAGAGTGGCAACCAAGGAGCAGATCACTTCACCATTGAACTGACAGAGAACTTCCAGCAGTTCCAAGCTGAGCATGACAGACAGGCTAAGGAACTGTTCCTATTGAGGAAGACCTTGGAGGAAATGGAGCTGAGAATCGAAACACAGAAACAGACCCTCAGTGCCTGAGAGGAGTCTATTAAAAAGCTTCTTGAGATGTTGCAAAGTAAAGGTTTGCTGTCCAGAAGTCGAGGATGACAGTGAATGGACACGTAGGATGGCAGAGGCTGAGTCTCAAGTCAGCCACTTGGAAGTGATTTTAGACCAGAAAGACAAGGAAAACATACATCTTAGAGAGATGAAGAAGCCAAAGATCAGAGAGAGGAAGTAAGCTGCTCAAGGTCATGAAGTAGGAGCTGGTAGAAGAGCTGATTGACTCTAGGGTGCAAGAGCCTACAGTATGCATGGGTGTGCCCAGTGTTTTCTGTTTCCCCCTTTGCACTGACATTCCTTTAACTCAGTTGTTCTCGCCCCTGGAGCTTATGAGAACATTCCAAGAAGCTTAAAAATGCATGCAAGTTCCACCCCCAGATCTGATTAATTCAATTAGAATCACTAGAAAGGAGGCCCAGGTGATTCTACTGTGCAGAGAAGGTTGGCCGAGAATTCCTCTCCTCTCTGCCCTTTATTCCTGGTCAGTTTTGTTTTGTTTCATTAAAATAAATAAATTTATTTATTTATTTAAAAAAGGAAACTCATTTCAGCTTTAAAGACACACCTAGACTGAAAATTAAGGGATGGGGAAAATATTACGTCAAATGGTAGCCAAAAGAAAGCACGGATAAGTATACTTATATCAGACAAAGTAGACTCTAAACCAAAGACTGTACCAAGAGATAAAGAAAGTCATTGTGTAATGATGAAGGGGTCAGTTCATCAAGAGGAACTAGTAACTACTTATGTACCCAAAAGAGGAACACTTAAACATATGAAGCAAACATTAACTGATCTGAAGGGAAAAATACATAGCAAATACAAAACTAGTAGGGGACTTTGATACCCTACTTTGAACAATGGATAGGTCAGACAGAAAATCAATAAGGAAATACAGGAATTAAATTACAGTTAGGTTAAGTTAGATCATATGGTCATCTCAATAGAGGCAGAAAAATCATTTGACAGAATTCAACATCCATTTACGATAAAAACTCTCAACAAATTGGATATAGAAGAAATGTTCCTTAATTATAATGTCATGTATCACAAGCTCACATCTAACATCATACTCAGTGATGAAAAGCTGAAAACTTTCCCTCAAGATCTGGAACAAGACAAGATTACCTATTTTCACCACTTTTATTCAAAATAGAACTGGAAGTTCTAGCCAGAACAATTATACAAGATAAGAGAAATAAAAGACACCAGTATGAGAAAGGAAGAAGTAAAAATATCTCTATTTGTAGGTGACGTGTTATTATATGTAGAAAACCCAAAAGACTCCACCAAGAAACTGTTAGAACTAATAAAGAAATTTGTTATAAGTTGCAGGATATAAAGGCAGTATACAAAAATGACTTTTGTTTGTATACACTAAAAATGAACTACCAGAGAAATTAAGAAAAACAATCCCTATTACAATAGCATCAAAAATAATAAAATATTTGGGAATAAATTTAAGCAAGGAGTTAAAAAACTGTACACTGAAAACTATATGACATTGATGCAAGATGTCAAAGAAGACACGTATAAACAGAAAGATATGCTGTGCTCATAGATTGGAGGAATTAATACTGTTCAAATGTCCATGCTATCCAAAGTGATCTGCAGATTCAATGCAGTCCCTATCAAAATTCCAATTGCATTTTTCACAGACGAAGAACAAACCTAAACTGTGTATGGAACCACAGAAGATTCCAAATAGCCAAAACTGTCTTAAGAAAGAACAAAGTTGGAGTCATCATAATTCCTAATATTAAACTATGTACAAAGCTGTAGTAATCAAAACAGCATGGTATTAAACAAGCAAACAAACAGTATGGTATTGACATTAGAAACAGATGCATAGATCAGTGGAATGGAATAGGAGAGCCCTGAACTAAACCCATGCATATATGGTCAATTAATTTTTGACAAAGAAGCAAAGTCTATACATGCGGAAAAGATGGTCTCTTCAATATATGGTTTTGGAAAAACTTGGTAGTCACATGCGAAAGGGTAAAACGAACACTTATCTTACACCATGCAGAAAAATCAACTCAAAATGGATTAAAGAGTTGTACTTAAGACCTAAAACATAAGGGTTATGCTCTGTTGCATTCGTCTTGGCAATGATTTTTTTTTTTTTGATTTGACACAAAAGCAAAGCAAACAAAAGTAAAAATAAGCAAGCGGGACTACATCAAACTAAAAAGCTTCTGCTTAGCAAACGAAACCATCAACAGAATGAAAAGCCAACCTGGAGAAAATATTTGTTACCCATCTGTTAAGAGGATAATATCTGAAATACATAGGAATTCAAACAACTCAATAACAATGAACCCCCAAATAACCCAATTAAAAAATGGTGGCGGCTAACAGCGCGGACCCCAGAGACGGGCATGAGACGCTAAGGCTGCTGCTGCCACCACCAAGAAGCCTGTGTGCGAGCACAGGTCACTCTCCACACCTCCCTTCCGAGGAGCGTGTGCAGCCCGCCACTGCCAGGGTCCCGGGATCCAGAGACAACTTCCCCGGGAGAACGCATGGTGCGCATCAGGCTGGTGCAATGTCACGCTAGCCTCTGCCGCCGCAGGCTCACCCCGCATCATGCCCCTCCCGCCCCCCCGGCCTGAGTGAGCCAGAGCCCCCGAATCAGCTGCTCCTTTAACACCGTCCTGTCTGAGCGAAGAACAGACGCCCTCAGGCGACATACACGCAGAGGCAAGGCCAAATCCAAAGCTGAGCCCGGGGAGCTTTGTGAACAAAGAAGAGAAAGGGAAATCTCTCTCAGCAGCTTCGTGAACAAAGAAGAGAAAGGGAAATCTCTCCCAGCAGCTTTGGGAGCAGCAGATTAAATCTCCACAATCAACTTGATGTACCCTGCATCTGTGGAATACCTGAATACACAACGAATCATCCCAAATTGAGGAGGTGGACTCTGAGAACAAGATTTATGATTTTTTTCCCCTTTTCCTCTTTTTGTGAGTGTGTATGTGTATGCTTCTGTGAGAGATATTGTCTGTATAGCTTTGCTTTCACCATTTATCCTAGGGTTCTATCCGTCTTTTTTTTTTTTTTTACTTATAAAAATTATTTTCTTAATAATTATCCTTTATTTTAATAACTTTATTTTATTTTATCTTTATTTTATTTTCTTTTATCCTCTTTCTTTCCATCTACTTTTTCTCCCTTTTATTCTGAGCTGTGTGGATGAAAGGCTCTTGGCGCTGCAGCCAGGAGTCAGTGCTGTGCCTCTGAGGTGGGAGAGCCAACTTCCGGGCACTGGTCCACAAGAGACCTCCCAGCTCCACGTAACATCAAACGGCAATAATCACCCAGAGATCTCCATCTCAACACCAGCACCCAGCTTCACTCAACGACCAGCAAGCTACAGTGCTGCACACCCTATGCCAAACAACTAGCAAGACAGGAACACAACCCCACCCATTAGCAGAGAGGCTGCCTGAAATCTTAATAAGTCCACAGACACCCCAAAACACATGACCAGACGTGGACCTGCCCACCAGAAAGACGAGATCCAGCCTCATCCACCAGAACACAGGCACTAGTCCCCTCCACCAGGAAGCCTACACAACCTACTGAACCAACTTTAGCCACTGGGGACAGACACCAAAAACAACAGGAACTACGAACCTGCAGCCTGCAAAAAGGAGACCCCAAACACGGTAAGATAAGCAAAATGAGAAGACAGGAAAACACACAGCAGATGAAAGAGCAAGATAAAAACCCACCAGACCTAACAAATGAAGAGGAAATAGGCAGTCTACCTGAAAAAGAATTCAGAATAATGATAGTAAAGATGATCTAAAATCTTGGAAATAGAATAGACAAAATGCAAGAAACATTTAACAAGGACCTAGAAGAACTAAAGATAAAACAAGCAATGATGAACAGCACAATAAATGAAATTAAAAATACTCTAGAAGGGATCAATAGCAGAATAACTGAGGCAGAAGAACGGATAAGTGACCTGGAAGATAAAATAGTGAAAATAACTACTGCAGAGCAGAATAAAGAAAAAAGAATGAAAAAAAACTGAGGACAGTCTCAGAGACCTCTGGGACAACATTAAACGCACGAACATTCAAATTACAGGGGTTCCGGAAGAAGAAGAGAAAAAGAAAGGGACTGAGAAAATATTTGAAGAGATTATAGTTGAAAACTTCCCTAATATGGGAAACGAAATAGTTAATCAAGTCCAGGAAGTGCAGAGAGTCCCATACAGGATAAATTCAAGGAGAAATATGCCAAGACACATATTAATCAAACTGTCAAAAATTAAATACAAAGAAAACATTAAAAGCAGCAAGGGAAAACCAATAAATAACACACAAGGGAATCCCCGTAAGGTTAACAGCTGATCGTTCGGCAGAAACTCTGGAAGCCAGAAGGGACTGGCAGGATATATTTAAAGTGATGAAGGAGAAAAACCTACAATCAAGATTACTCTACCCAGCAAGGATCTCATTCAGAGTTGATGGAGAAATTAAAAACCTTACAGACAAGCAGAAGCTGAGAGAGTTTAGCACCACCAAACCAGCTTTACAGCAAATGCTAAAGGATCTTCTCTAGGCAAGAAACACGAGAGAAGGAAAAGACCTATAATAACAAACCCAAAACAATTAAGAAAATGGGAATAGGGGCATACATATCGATAATTACCTTAAATGTAAATGGATTAAATGCTCCCACAAAAAGACACAGACTCGCTGAATGGATACAAAAACAAGATCCATATATATGCTGTCTACAAGAGACCCACTTCAGACCTAGAGACACATACAGACGGAAAGTGAGGGAATGGAAAAAGATATTCCATGCAAATGGGAACCAAAAGAAAGTTGGAGTAGCAATTCTCATATCAGACAAAATAGACTTTAAAATAAAGACTATTACAAGAGACAAAGGAGGACACTACATAATGATCAAGGGATCAATCCAAGAAGAACGTATAAGAATTGTAAGAATTTATGCACCCAACATAGGAGCACTTCAATACATAAGGAAAATACTAACAGCCATAAAAGGGGAAATTGACAGTAACACATTCATAGTAGGGGACTTTAACACCCCACTTTCACCAATGGACAGATCATCGAAAATGAAAAAAAATAAGGGAACACAAGCTTTAAATGATACATTAAACAAGATGAACTTAATATTTATACAACATTCCATCCAAAAACAACAGAATACACATTTTTCTCAAGTGCTCATGGAGCATTCTCCATTGTTCTCCATGGAACATCTCTCTTGATTTGGGTCACAAATCAAGCCTTGGTAAATTTAAGAAAATTAATATTGTATCAAGTATCTTTTCCGACCACAATGCTATAAGACTAAATATCAATTACAGGAAAAGATCTGTAAAAAATACAAACACATGGAGGCTAAACAATACACTACTTAATAACGAAGTGGGCACTGAAGAAATCAAAGAGGAAATCAAGAAATACCTAGAAACAAATATCAATGGAGACACGACGACCCAAAACCTATGGGATGCAGCAAAAGCAGTTCTAAGAAGGAAGTTTATAGCAATACCATCCTACCTTAAGAAACAGGAAACAATTCAAATAAACAACCTAACCTTGAACCTTAAGCAATTAGAGAAAGAAGAACAGAAAAACCCCAAAGTTAGCAGAAGGAAAGAAATCATAAAATTCAGATCAGAAATAAATAAAAAAGAAATGAAGGAAGCGATAGCAAAGATCAATAAAACTAAAAGCTGGTCCTTTGAAAAGATAAAGAAAATTGGTAAATCATTAGCCAGTCTCATCAGGAAAGAAAGGGAGAAGACTCAAATCAGTAGAATTAGAAATGAAAAAGGAGAAGTAACAATTGACACTGCAGAAATACAAAAGATCATGAGAGATTACTACAAGCAACCCTACGTCGATAAAATGGACAACCGGGAAGAATTGGACAAATTGTTAGAAATGCACATCATGCCAAGGCTGAATCAGGAAGAAATAGAAAATATGAACAGACCAAACACAAGCGCTGAAATTGAAACTGTGATTAAAAATTTTCCAACAAACAAAAGCCCAGGACCAGATGGCTTCACAGGCGAATTCTATCAAACATTTAGAGAAGAGCTAACACCTATCCTTCTCAAACTCTTCCAAAATATAGCAGAGGGAGGAACACTCCCAAACTCATTTTACGAGGCCACCATCACCCTGTACCAAAACCAGACAAGGATGTCATAAAGAAAGTAAACTACAGGCTGATATCACTGATGAACATAGATGCAAAAATCCTCAACAAAATACTAGCAAACAGAATCCAACAGCACATTAAGAGGATCATACACCATGATCAAGTGGGGTTTATTCCAGGAATGCAAGGATTCTTTAATATACGCAAATCAATCAATGTGATACACCATATTAACAAATTGAAGGAGAAAAACCATATGATCATCTCAATAGATGCAGAGAAGGCTTTCGACAAAGTTCAACAGCCGTTTATGATAAAAACCCTCCAGGAGCTTCCCTGGTGGCGCAGTGGTTAAGAGTCCGCCTGCAGATGCAGGGGAAACGGTTTCGTGCGCCGGTCAGGGAAGATCCCACATGCCGCGGGGCAGCTGGTCCCATGAGCCATGGCCTCTGAGCCTGCGTGTCCGGAGCCTGTGCTCTGCAACGGGAGAGGCCACAACAGTGAGAGGCCCGCGTACGACCACACACACACACAAAACCCTCCAGAAAGTAGGCATAGAGGGAACTTTCCTCAGCATAATAAAGGCCATATATGACAAACCCACAGCCAACGTCATCCTCAATGGTGAAAACCTGAAAGCATTTCCTCTAAGATCAGGAACAAGACAAGGTTGCCCACTCTCACCAGTCTTATTCAACATAGTTTTGGAAGTTTTAGCCACAGCAGTCAGAGAAGTAAAAGAAATAAAAGGAATCCAAATTGGAAAAGAAGTAGTAAAGCTGTCACTGTTTGCAGATGACATGATACTATACATAGAGAATCCTAAAGATGCTACCAGAAAACTACTAGAGCTAATCAATGAATTAGGTAAAGTAGCAGGATACAAAATTAATGCACAGAAATCTCTGGCATTCCTATACACTATTGATGAAAAATCTGAAAGTGAAATCAAGAAAACACTCCCATTTACCATTGTAACAAAAAGAATAAAATATCTAGGAATAAACCTACCTAAGGAGAGAAAAGACCTGTATGCAGAAAATTATGACACTGATGAAAGAAATTAAATATGATACAAATAGATGGAGAGATATACCATGTTCTTTGATTGGAAGAATCAACATTGTGAAAATGACTCTATTACCCAAAGCAATATACAGATTCAATGCAATCCGTATCAAACTACCACTGGCATTTTTCACAGAACTAGAACAAAAAATTTCACAATTTGTATGGAAATACAAAAGACCCCGAATAGCCAAAGCAATCATGAGAACGAAAAACGGAGCTGGAGTAATCAGGCTCCCTGACTTCAGACTATACTACAAAGCTACAGTAATCAAGACAGTACGGTACTGGCACAAAAACAGAAAGATAGATCAATGGAACAGGATAGAAAGCTCAGAGATAAACCCACACACATATGGTCACCTTATTTTTGATAAAGGAGGCAGGAATATACAGTGGAGAAAGGACAGCCTCTTCAATAAGTGGTGCTGGGAAAACTGGGCAGGTACATATAAAAGTATGATATTAGAGCACTCCCTAACACCATACACAAAAATAAGCTCAAAATGGATTAAAGACCTAAATGTAAGGCCAGAAAATATCAAACTCTTAGAGGAAAACATAGGCAGAACACTGTATGACATAAATCACAGCAAGATCCTTTTTGACTCACCTCCTCCAGAAATGGAAATAAAAACAAAAATAAACAAATGGGACCTAACGGAACTTAAAAACTTTTGCACAGCAAAGGAAACCATAAACACGACCAAAAGGCAACCCTCAGAATGGGGGAAAATATTTTCAAATGAAGCAACTGACAAAGGATTAATCTCCAAAATTTACAAGCAGCTTATGCAGCTCAATAACAAAAAAACAAACAACCCAATCCAAAAATGGGCAGAAGACCTAAATAGACATTTTATACAGACTGCCAACAAACACATGAAAGAATGCTCAACATCATTAATCATTAGAGAAATGCAAATCAAAACTACAATGAGATATCATCTCACACCAGTCAGAATGGCCATCATCAAAAAATCTAGAAGCAATAAATGCTGGAGAGGGTGTGGAGAAAAGGGGACACTCTTGCACTGCTGGTGGGAATGTGAATTGGTACAGCCACTATGGAGAACAGTATGGAGGTTCCTTAAAAAACTACAAATAGAACTACCATATGACCCAGAAATCCCACTACTGGGCATATACCCTGAGAAAAGCATAATTCAAAAAGAGTCATGTACCAAAATGTTCATTGCAGCTCTATTTACAATAGCCAGGAGTTGGAAACAACCTAAGTATCCATCATCGGATGAATGGATAAAGAAGATGTGGCACATATATACAATGGAATATTACTCAGCCATAAAAAGAAACGAAATTGAGTTGTGGTGAGGTGGATGGACCTAGAGTCTGTCATACAGAGTGAAGTAAGTCAGAAAGAGAAAGACAAATACCGTATGCTAACACATATATATGGAATTTAAGAAAAAAATGTCATGAAGAACCTAGGGGTAAGACAGGAATAAAGACACAGATCTACTGGAGAATGGACTTGAGGTTATGGGGAGGTGGAAGGGTAAGCTGTGCCAAAGTGAGGGAGTGGCATAGACATATATACACTACCAAACGTAAAATAGATAGCTAGTCGGAAGCAGCTGCATAGCAGAGGGAGGTCAAGTCGGTGCTTTGTGACCACCTATAAGGGTGAGATAGGGAGGGTGGGAGGGAGGGAGACGTAAGAGGGAAGAGATATGGGAACATATGTATATGTATAACTGATTCACTTTGTTTTAAAGCAGAAACTAACACACCATTATAAAGCAATTATACCCTAATAAAGATGTAAAAAAACACAAGCAATGGTCAAAGGATCTGAATTTTTTCCAAAGACATACAAAAATGGCAAACAGGTAATGAAACGGTAATCAGCGTCATTAATCATCAGGGAAATTCAAATCAAGACCATAGTGAGATATCACCTCACACCTATGAGTATGTCTATCATTCAAAGGACAAAAGATAAAAAATACTGGAGAGGATGTGGAGAAAAGGATCCCTTGTAAGTTTTTGGTGGGAATGTAAACTGGAACAGCCACTATGGAGACAGTATGGCATTCCTCAAGAAATTAAAAATAAAGCTACTACATGATCCAGCAATCCCACTTCTGGGTATATGTCCAATTGAAAGTTAAACATTATTCTGAAGAGATATCTGTACTTCCACATTCATTGCAGCATCATTTGCAACAGCCGAGGTATGGAAACAACCTAAGTATCTGTCAGCAGACGAACAGATGAAGAAAACGTGGGGAATGTATATGTGTGTGTGTGCACACGCTCGCACACATACACAGAGGAATATTATTCAGCTTTTAAAAAGGAATACTTGTCATTTGTGACAACGTAGATGAGCCTGGAGTACATCATGCTAAGTGAAATAAGCCAGCGAGAACCACAAATCCTGCATGTTATTACTTATATGTGGAATCTTAAAAAGTTTAGGAAACAGACAGTAGAAAAGTGGTTGCCAGGGTTAGTGGAAATAGAAATGGGTAAAGGGGTAGATTTTCACTTATAAGATAAATAAGTTCTGAGAATCTGTGTATAACGTGACTGTGGTTGATAGCATTGTGTTGTAGAATTGAAATTTTCTAAAGAGTAGAATTTAAATGTTCCCTCACCCACCAAAATGGTAAATTTATGAGGTTGATGGAGATGTTGACTTAATGGGGGGAGCCTTTCACAATGTATACATATATATTAAATCATCATGTTTTATACTTTAAATATTTTATTTGTTAATTATACCTTAGTATAGCTGAAAAAAATTTATTTCAAAGACTACAACAGAAAAACCCTTAATGCCGCATTGAGATATCTACTAAAATACATATTTCAATAAGAAAAAGTGAGTCCAAAAGGAAGGCATAGGATCCAAAATAATGGTAAGCACAAACTGATGGAATTCTAGCATATTTGCTCTTTAATGGCTAAGAATTCATCTGATGGCTTTCTATAGCTGAGTAATAGAGATGGTGTAATAGAGTACGAGAAATATTTTTAAAAATTTCTATTTTTGAACAAATGAAAATTGTTTAAATTTGCGTATCCAAATGCAGAGGAACTTCAAAAATCTGGCAGTTTTGCTCACAATTGCCAGTTTTTTGTTTTATTTTTACACACTGGTAGTTTTATATTATTTGAATAAGTATTAACTCTAGTATTATCTCTAATAGAATAAGGTTCTTGTAGTTGAATGTAGAACTGTGTTTCATATTGCAGTTCACTTAATAATCACTTTATTTATTTAATATCTGTATTTAGAACAGTGCCTGGCATATAGTAGATGCTGTGCAAGTGTTTGCTATTATTCCCGTCCTCTTCCTTCACATAGCTCATGATTTAAATGATTACGTCTGTGAGGAAGGTTGTCAAATTTTCAGGTCTTCCAAATATCAGTCTCATGTTTTAGCTGCCAGCTAGATTTTGGTCTAATTGCCCTGCTTTCGTTCCTAATAAAAGTCTGTAAAACAGTAGTCTTTATTCTCCTCACCTTCCAAAGTCAAGGGACAAAGTCCTTCTAATAATGGTATTACAGATCTCCCAAGTTTGAAATCCTCATACTGTCTTTTTCTTCTGGCTTCTATATTCAGTTAGTCCTCATGGTGCATCAAGTCTTCCTCTTTTATTACCTCTAACCATCCAACTGTTGCTGTTTCAGTTCAGGATCTTAGTACTGCCTAGGTTATTGTAATAGCTTTCTGACTATATCACTTCACCTTTCTGATCATTATTGACTGTGGGATAAAGTTTAAATTCTTTGGTCTGACATTTGGACCTTCTTTTATTTCGTACTGTATCAGTTAGGATTGCACTTACTTATACATAATAAGGTGTCTGGTGGTTGGTAGGGGATTCCTGACATTGATTCAGCTACTTAAGGTTACCAGGTCGTTTATTCTCTTGGCCTTTCCTTCATGGTTACATGGTGTTAAGGTGACTGCCCTACCTATATTCATGCTTAGATTCAGACAGAAGGTGAAGGGGAAAAAGTAAAAGGAGACATGCCAGCTACGTCAGCCTTTTTTTAAGGAGTGGTCCTGGAAGTACCACCCAGCAATTTCACGTAAATCTCATTTGCTTAAACTGGTTCACATGGCTATCCATGGGGAAGTAGAGGTTTTTTGGGGGGGTACATTGGTATACCCCCCCATTTGGGCTTTTGTATCAAGGAAGAAGGGGAAAATGCATACTGGGTATGTAGCTGCAGTTTTGTTACAAGTATCCAGGTCTTAGTTGTGGCGTGCAGGCTCTTTGTTGCAGCATGCAGGCTCCTCTCTAGTTGTGGCATGTGGGTTTTCTCTCTCTAGTTGTGGCGCACAGGCTCCAGGGTGCGTGGGCTCTGTAGTTTGCAGCACACGGGCTCTCGTGTTGAGGCGTGGGAGCTCGGTAGTTGTGGCACGTGGGCTTAGTTGCCCCACGGCATGTGGGATCTTAGTTCCCTGACCAGGGATTGAACCAGCGTCCCCTGTATTGCAAGGCAGATTCTTTACCACTGGAGCACCAGGGAAGTCCCTATCCATCTGTATTTTTAATCTTTTCCTAAATGGTATAATTTCTCAAATACTTCACTCAGACCAATAAATTATTGAACATATCTTGTATCTTTCTACTCTTCAGAACAGTTCCACTCTTCCAGAACGTTCTTCCTCTTCCATCCATCAAAATCCAATCCATGCTTCAAGAACAGTTTTAAATATGACCTCGTCTAATAAAGCTCATCAGTTAATTCCAGCTTGAAATGTTATTTTTCCCTTCCAGATTCCAATAAGCAATTGTCAGAGTAATCTGTTGAGAAATCATGTTGCTTTGTGGAATCTCTTCTTCTGTTGTCTGTAACTGATTTTGTTTGTTCTGTTAGTGTTATATATTTATATTGTGGTTCCTCAGTGTATAAGCTTCAGTTTTATTGTCATTGTCCACAGGAAGTTTATAATTTTGATATCTCTCACTGTGCTTTGTATATAGTAGTATAGGCATACCTCATTTTATTGTGCTTCCCCGATACTGGTTTTTTACAATTGAAGGTTTGTGGCAGCCCCGTATTAAGCAAGTCTATCAATGCCAATTTCCCAAAAACATTTGCTCACTTCACGTCTCTTTGTCACATTTGATACTTCTTGCAATATTTCAAACTTGTTCATTATTATTATATTTGTTATGGTGATCTATGATCAGTGACCTTTGATAATACTATTGTGAAAAGATTACAAATCGTTGAAGGCTCAGATGATGGTTAGCAATAAAGTATTTTTAAATTAAGGTATGTACAATTTTTTTTTAGACATAATGCTATTGCATACTCAGTATACTACAGTATAGTGTAAATATAACTTTTATAGGTACTGGGAGACCAATAAATTTGTGTGACTTTATTGCACTGGTCTGGAACAGAACCCTCAGTATCTGTCTGAGAAATGACTGTACATGATACTTATTCAGTTAACGGATTTGACAGAGTCATTGCTGTCAGTGAAGACTTCTTTATATATGAAGGATAACTTATGAATATCACTTCCATTTGTAACTTTGGTTTCTCTTACAGGCAAATGTTCTGAAAAAAGACTGCATGGGAATGGCATGCCTTACAATGACAGAAATGGAAGGAACATCTTCATCTCCTGTACATCAGAATGGTGATATTCCTGGAAATGCTAATTCTGTGAAGCAAATAGATCCAATCCTACAGGTCTATCTTTATCATTCCCTTGGAAAAGCTGAGGGGGATTATCTGAAGTTTCCAACTGGAGAGTATGTTGCAGAAGAGATTTGTGTTGCTGCTTCTAAAGCTTGTGGTAAGTGTTAAAAAGCAGTGTTTTTCTTCTTATTAATATATCCGTACTTTAATTATGCTACTCTTAACACAATGTACATGTATAATGTATTTTTATGCTTCTGTGACTGACAAGTGTTTTCATATGCATATAAAATGAGAATATCACTAAAGTAGAATTTAAGGTAAATTCTGTGTTGAGCTAGTGGTATAGACTGAATGTTTGTGTTCCCCAAAATTCGTGTTGAAACCTACTCCTCTAATGTGATGAGTTTGGAAGTGGGGCTTTCGAGAGATGAATCAGTTATGAGGGTGGATTCCTCATCAGTGGGACTGGTATCTTTGTTAAAGAGACCACTGAGAGTTCCTTTGCTCCTTCTACCATGTGTGGACATAGCATGAAGATGAATAAGAAGATGAACTATCTATGAACCAGGAAATGGGTCCTCATTAGACACCACATCTGCCAGCACCTTGATTTTGTACTTCCAAACCTCCAGAAATGTGAGAAATACATTTCTATTTTTTTTTATAAACCACCTTGTCTGTGGTATTTTTGTTACAGTATCCTGAATGAACTAAAACAAAAATTGGTACTGAGAAGTGGAGGGGTGCTGTAATAAATTCCTAAAAATGTTGAAGTGGCTTTGGAACCTGGGTAATGGGTAATGGAAGAGTTTTGAGGTGCATGCTAGAAAAAGCCTACATTGTTGTGAACAGGAGATTCTGGTGTGGACTCTAAAGGAGGAGAGGTGTACAGAAAAACCTCAATCTTCTTAGAGAACACCTGTGTAATCCTGCGCAGAATATTGGTAGAATTGTGTACTGTAAAGACCATTCTGATAAGATCTCGGGTGGAAATGAGGACTGTGTTATTGGAAACTGAAAGAAAAGTGATCCTTGTTGTAAAGTGTCAAAGAACTTGGCTGAGTTATGTTCATGTTTTAGTGCTTTGTAAAATGTAGAGCTTGTGAGCAGTGAAATTGTATATTTACTTGAAGTAATT
This sequence comes from Aethalodelphis obliquidens, assembly GCF_003676395.1. Lineage (NCBI taxonomy): Eukaryota > Metazoa > Chordata > Mammalia > Artiodactyla > Delphinidae > Aethalodelphis > Aethalodelphis obliquidens. The sequence goes on from NW_020837951.1 coordinate 55,119,815, forward strand.
TCTAAACAAAGGTTTGAAGGTGTGGCTTGAGCCCTCCTAACTGCTTATAGTTGTAAAAAGTTAATAAACAGAAACCTCAATAAAATAGAATCAGGAGACCAGAAGGGGGAGCTCTCATGCTCTGCAAGGATACCAGAGCCCAAGAGGAAGAAGACTCCTCTTCTTTGCTGGCAAGGACTCAGACAATGAAAAACCTTGGGCTTCTTGTTTACTGTAGCCCTCCCCTCTAGGACAGTGTTCTCCTTCCCTTGCCTTGGGGGAGCTTCCATGTGGCTCACCATGATTGCAGACCCCAGATTGCAGTTCTCTGCTGATCCCAAATAAATCCATCTTTTCTGGAAAAATACCTGGCAGCCTGTTTGTTTTAGGTCAACATAGTATAATAAGAGAGAAATAACTTACAGGCATAATTATAAATGTTAAGCAAAAAGGAAGCAGGACTTAAAAATTTGGAAAATTCCCCACCTATCCAAAAGATGAGAAAGCCTGTTCAGTAGAGAACACTAAGGGTGTGGCCAAGCAACCATTTGTTAAGATTAGTGTGGATAAGCCATCTCAACAGGAACCAGATGCTGCTACCTAAAACAATGGAAGAATGACCCTGAAGACAGTTCAGAAATCACCAGGACTGCTGTCTTAGCACAGGGCCTGGAGGCAGAATGATTTCAAAGGAGGAGATGCCAGTGTTTGGAGACCTTGAGCTTGCTGCTTGGTGCTACCTCACCTTGAGGGCTCTGCTGGTGCACTGCTGGTGCTGAGCTCCTTGGCTGCCCCAGGTGTGATTCTGGCAGCCCCTGGTGCAGCAGCTGCCTCTCAGCAGGGTGCAGGCAACAAACTGGTGGAATAAGCCATCTCCACTAGTGGAGAATGCACAGGCCCAGGGGGCATGTCTGACTCCACCTAGATTTCAAAGAACAGGAGCCATCCAAATCCACTAGGGCAGGGCCGCCAGGAGCCTTAGGTGCCCACCCTCTGCCCAGCAAAGCTGAAGGGGCAGGAATGCTGCCCAAGTGGGTCCTGTAGGTAGGACCTCTGCTTCAGTGGGCCTGGAGGGCAGAGTATCAAGTTAGAGGATTATTCATGGACCTTAAGGTCTAATGGAATTTGCCTTGTTGGGTTTTAGACTTGCTTGAGACTTGTCACACCTTTCTTCTAAATATCTGTTCTGTGCCTGTTCTGCCATTGTATTTTGGAAGCACATAACTTGTTTAATTTCACAGGTTTACAGCTGGAGAACCTCAGGATGAATTGTACCTTGAGTCTCATCCAAATCTGCTTTAGATGATATTTAGATGAGACTTTGAACTCAGACTTGGAGTTGATGTTGGAATGAGTTAACACTTTTGGGGCCATTGGGAATAGAATGAACATATTTTGAATGTGAGAAGGATATTATTTTGGGGGGTCCAGGAACAGAATGCTGTAGATTGAATGTATCTCTTCTCCCTCAAATTCATATGTTGAAACCTAATCTCCCAGTGTGATTGTATTTGGCGGTGGGGTGATCAGGATATAAGGTTAAGTATCACCTTCTCTCAGTTGCTTTTCTACCCATTTGTGGCTCAGTTATAGAACTTGTCTCTTTGGATTATGGATATTCGTGTCTCTTTTTTCAAGATACAGTCAGTTGTGGTATAGTGTGAAATAGGTGTTCCTAAAATGCACTATGCTCTGCAGAATTGTGCAATAAAAACCATAGGGCTTAGAGGAAAAATGAGATTAGTGGCATAACATAAACTTCGTGACATTAAAAAAAACAATAAAAACAGCACATGTTAAATGGTAACAAAATATATAAAATCTGAAATATATTTGGCACTTTACCTTAAAGTCTTGAAGCTTGCTTGTGGAAGTGGGTGCTGGAAAGGTTGCATCTTGTGAGTTAGTGTGAGGCTGTAGAAGGAAAGTATCTGAGATCACATGAGAAGTTGTAACACCACATATAGATGGCTGTGGCTCATAACATACATGGTAAACTGTATGTTCCATGTATGTTCTCAGTTTGGACGCCAGGCTGAAGGAGTACCCCCTATGTGAGACATGATGTTCTCCTGGTAAAAGGCAAAAGAACATGAGGACTGCTGGAAACGAAATACCTCCCTACTGCCTCTGCTTGGAACTAACACACTCTCAGTTCTTCTCAGATTCCATTGGCCAAACCAAGTCATATGGCCAAGCCAGTGTTAGTCAGATGGGGTGGTCCTCTCAGGGACTGGGAAGAGAAAAGTGAGTATTTGTGAGCAGTGATGTAGTCTGCTACACTTTTCCCTCTTGACCACAAATAATTTCTTTCTTCAGTATTGAGAATAAATTTTCTCCTTCCCCAGTGAGGATACCCAAAGGTGTCATTGAATCAGGCTTAAAATCCAGGCTCTCCCTGTATTCTCTCAGTCATGTCCAGATGTTATTCTGCTTGATTCAGAGAATCTGTGAACTGAAAAGACAATTATTCTGATATCATATCTACAGCCTTGACAAGTTATATTTCAAAGATATGATATGAGATAGTTTTCCCTAGCATAGAGACAGCAAGGTTTAGACAAAATAGCTATGTAGAGTTATCTTTTGGAATCTTCCCACCTCTCTCTGAGCCCTATGCCAGTTACTCTTTCTTGACTGAGGTACTCACGTGTCTAGTATCCTCATATTCCTTTCCATTCCCATCCCCAAATGCCCTTTATTGTATCTAGCTGCAGTCAGAACTTACGTTGATGACCCTTCGTTAAGTATGGTTTTGATGATAAAATAATTTGCAGTAAGTTATAAATGACAAATAGTTTTAATATTGAGATATTTGTATTTATTGAAGAATCTTGATCTGTAGTAACCTCTAATTGTAAAAAATGTTTAGGGGAAATGTATTCCTTTAAAATGACCTTTATTCTTTTCTCAATCCCCAAAGAGTAGAATATTGAGTTAATGTTATAGCTGTACCTCATTCACCTCTTTCAGCTAGCTAAAATTTATTGACACTGTGTTAAGTGCTTTATGTGTGTTACTCAATTCTTACAGCAGCACTAGGGTGTGTAGATGTTGTAGTGTAAGCACCTGACAATTAGCTTTTAAAAAAAGTTTTTACTTTATATTGGAACATAGTTGATTAACAATGTTGTGTTAGTTTCAGGTGTACAGCAAAGTGATTTAGTTATACATATACATGTATCTATTCTTTTACAAATTCTTTTCCCATTTAGGTTATTACAGAATATTGAGCAGAGTTCCCTGTGCTATACAGTAGGTCCTTGTTGGTTATCTATTTTATTTTATTTTATTTTAAAAATTTATTTATTTTTATTTTTGGCTGTGTTGGGTCTTCATTGCTGTGCGCGGGCTTTCTCTAGTTGCGGCGAGCGGGGGCTACTCTTCATCGAGGTGTGTGGGCTTCTCATTGCAGTGGCTTCTCGTTGCAGAGCATGGGCTCTAGGTGTGTGGGCTTCCGTAATTGTGGCACATGGGTTTCCGTAGTTGTGGCTTGTGGGCTCTAGAGCACAGGCTCAGTAATTGTGGCGCACAGGCTTAGTTGCTCTGTGGCATGTGGGATCTTCCCAGACCAGGGCTCAAACCCATGTCCCCTGTGTTGGCAGGCGGATTCTTAACCACTGCACCACCAGGGAAGCCCGGTTATATATTTTAAATATAGCAGTGTGTACATGTCAATCCCAAACTCCCAATCTATCCATCTCCCCCATCCTTCCCCACCGGTAGCCATAAGTTCTCTAAGTCTGTGAGTCTGTTTCTGTTTTGTAAATAAGTTCATTTGTATAATTTTTTTTTAGATTCTGCATATAAGTGATATCATATGATACTTGGCTTTCTCTGTCTGACTTACTTCACTTAGTATGATAATCTCCAGGTCCTCTATGTTGCCACAAATGGTATTATTTCATTCTTTTTTATGGCTGAGTAATATTCCACTGTATATATGTACCACACCTTCTTTATACATTCCTCTGTCAATGGACATTTAGGTTGCTTCCATGTATTAGCTATTGTAAATAGTGCTGCAATGAACATTGAAGTGCATGTATCCTTTCAAACCATGTTTTTCTCTGGATATACGCCCAGGAGTGGGATTGCTGGCTCGTATGGTAGCTCTATTTTTAGATTTTTAGGGAGCCTCCAAAATGTTCTCCATAGTGGCTGTACCAATTTACAGTCCCACTGTTGGTTGCACAACAGTGCAAAAGAGTTCCCTTTTCTCCACACCCTCTCCAGCATTTATGGTTTATAGATTTTTTGATGATGGACATTCTGACTGGTGTGAGGTGATATCTTGTAGATTTGATTTGTATTTCTCTAATAATGAGCAATGTTGAGCACCTTTTCATGTGCCTCTTGGCCATCTATATGTCTTCTTTGGAGAAATGTCTATTCAGGTTTTCTGTCCATATTTTGATTGGGTTGTTTGCTTTTTTGATATGCATGAGGTGTTTGTAAATATTGGAGACTAATTCTTTGTCAGTCACATGGTTTGTAAATATTTTCTCCCATTCTGTGGGTTGTCTTTTCGTTTTGATTATGGTTTGCTTTGCTGTGCAAAAGCTTTGAAGTTTCATTAGGTCCCATTTGTTTATTTTTGTTTTTATTTCCATTTCTGGAGGAGGTGGGTCAAAAAGGATCTTGCTGTGATTTATGTCATAGAGTGTTCTGCCTATGTTTTCCTCTAAGAGTTTGATAGTGTCTGGCCTTACATTTAGGTCTTTAATCCATTTTGAGTTTATTTTTGTGTATGCTGTTAGGAAATGTTCTAATTTCATTCTTTTACGTGTAGCTGTCCAGTTTTCCCAGCACCACTTATTGAAGAGGCTGTCTTTTCTCCATTGTATATTCTTGCCTCCTTTATCAAAGATAAGGTGATATGTGCGTGGATTTATCTCAGGCTTTCTGTCCTGCTTCCTTGATCTATATTTCTGTTTTTGTACCAGTACCATACTATCTTGATTACTGTAGCTTTGTAGTAGAGTCTGAAGTCCAGGAGCCTGATTCCTTGAGCTCCATTTTTCTTTCTCAAGATTGCTTTGGCTATTAGGGGTCTTTTGTGTTTCCATACAAATTGTGAAATTTTTTGTTCTAGTTCTGTGACAAACGCCATTGGTAATTTGATAGGGATTGCATTGAATCTGTAGCTTGCCTTGGGTAGTATAGTCATTTTGATAATATTGATGGTTCCAGTCCAAGAACGTGTTATATCTTTCCATCTGCTTGTATCATCATCAATTTCTTTCATCAGCATCTTAATAGTTTTTAGAGTACAGGTCCTTTGTCTCCTTAGGTAGGTTTATTCTTAGGTATTTTATTCTTTTTGGTGTGATGGTAGATGGGATTGTTTCTTGAATTTCTCTTCCTGATCTTTCATTGTTAGTGTATAGAATGCAACAGATTGCTATGTGTTAATTTTGTATCCTGCAACTTTACTGAATTCATTGATGAGCTCTAGTAGTTTTCTGGTAGCATCTTTAGGATTTTCCATGTATAGTATCATGTCATCTGCAAACAGTGACAGTTTTACTTCTTTTCCAACTTGGATTCCTTTTATTTCTTTTTCTTATCTCATTGCTGTGGCTAGGACTTCCAAAACTATGTTGAATAAAAGTGGTGAGAGTGGACATCCTTGTTTTGTTCCTGATCTTAGAGGAAATGCTTTCAGGTTTTCACCATTGAGTATGATATTAGCTGTAGGTTTCTCATATATGGCCTTTATTATGTTGAGGTAGGTTCCTTACATGCCCGCTTTCCAGAGAGTTTTTTTATCATAAATGGGTATTGAGTCAAAAGCTTTTCTGTATCTATTGGGATTATCATATAGTTTTTATTCTTCAATTCTTTGATGTGGTGATTCACACTGATTGATTTGCGGACATTGAAAAATCTCTGCATTCCTTGGGTAAATCCCACTTTGGTCATGGTGTATGATCTTTTTAATGTATTGTCGGATTCGAATTGGTAGTATTTTGTTGAGGCTTTTTGCGTCTATGTTTATCAGTGATATTGGCGTGTAATTTTCTTTTTTTGTGGTATCTTTGTCTGGTTTTGGTATCATGGTAATGGTGGCCTCATAGAATGAGTTTGAGAGTGTTCCTTCCTCTGCAGTTTTTTGGAATAGTTGCAAAAGTTTAGGTATTAACTCTTCTGTAGATGTTTGATAGAATATGCTTGTGAAGCCATCTGGTCCTGGACTTTATTAGTTGGGAATTTTTAAATCACATTTTCAATTTCAGTACTTCTGATCCATCTGTTCATATTTTCTATTTCTTCCTGGTTTAGTTTTGGGAAATTGTACCTTTTTAAGAATTTGTCCACTTCTTCCAGGTTGTCCATTTTATTGGCGTATAGTTGCATGTAGCAGTCTCTTATGATCCTTTGTATTTCTGTGATGTCCATTGTAACTTCTTTTTCATTTTTAATTTTATTGGTTTGAGCCCTCTCCCCCTTTTTCTTGATGAGTCTGGCTAAAGGTTTATCAATTTTATTTAACTTTTCAAAGAACCAACCTTTAATTTCATTGATCTTTTCTTTTTTCTTAGTTTCTATTTCATTTCTTTCTGCTCTGATCTTTATGATTTCTTTCATTCTACTAATTTTGGGTTTTGTTTGTTCTTTTTGCTTTAGGTGTAAGGTTAGGTTTTTCATTTGAGATTTTTTCTTGTTTCCTGAGGTAAGATTGTATTGCTATAAACTTCCCTCTTAGAACTGCTTTTGCTGTGTCCCGTAGGTTTTGGATTGTCGTGCTTTTGTTTCCATTTGTCTGTAGGTATTTTTTGATTTCCTCTTTGATTTCTTCAGTGATCTGCTGGTTGTTTAGTAGCATATTGTTTAGCTTCCACGTGTTTCCGTTTTTTACAGTTTTTTTGGTCTCGTAGTTAATTTCTAATCTCATAGCATTGTGGTCGGAAAAGATGCTTGATATGATTTCAGGGTTCTTAAATTTACTGAGGCTGGCTTTGTGGCACAGCATGTGTTCACTCCTGGAGAATGTTCCATGTGCACTTGAGAAAAATGTGTATTCTGCAGCTTTTGGATGGAACGCTCTATAAAAATTAAATACATCTGGTCTAATGTGTTATTTAAGTCATGTGTTTCCTAATTGATTTTCTGTCTGGATGATCTGTTCATTGATGAAAGTGGAGTGTTCAAGTCCCCCACTATTATTTTGTTACTGTTGATTTCTCCCTTTATGGCTGTTAGTACTTACCTCCTTTAATGAGGTGCTTCTGTGTTGGATACGTATATATTTACAATTGTTATATCCTCTTTTTGGATTGACCCCTTGATCATTATGTAGTGTCCTTCTTTGTCTCTTGTAACAGTCTTTATTTTAATGTCTATTTTGTCTGATATGAGTATTGCTACTCCAGCTTTCTTTTGATTTCCATGTGCATGGAATACCTTTTTCCATTCCCTCAGTTTCAGTCTGTATGTGTTCCTAGATCTGAAGTGGACCTCTTGTAGTCAGCATATATACGAGTCTAGTTTTTGTATCCATTCAGCCAGTCTGTGTCTTCTGTTTGGAGCATTTAATTTGTTTACATTTAAGATAATTATCAATATGTATATTCTTATTGCCATTTTGTTAATTGTTTTGGATTTATTTTTGTAGGTCTTTTTTCTTCCCTTACTCTTTTGTTCTCTTGAGATTTGATAACTAACTTTAGTGTTGTGTTTGGATTCCTTTCTCTTTTTTTTTTTACGTGTATCTATTGTAGATTTTCAGTTTGCAGTGGCCATGAGGTTTTGATGTAGCAGTCTGTATATAAACAAAATTGTTATAAGTTGCTGATCTTTTAATTTCAAATGCATTTCCAGTATCCTGCAGTTGTGCTCTCCTCTTCTCACAACTGCTGGTTTTGATATCATATTTCTGTGTTGATGACTTCCTACCTTTACTGTATGTTTGCCTTTACTGGTGAGCTTTTCCATTTGTAATTTTCTTGTTTCTAGTTGTGGACTTTTCTTTTCAGCTTTGAAACATTCCTTTAGCATTTGTTGCAGAGCTGTTCTGGTGGTGCTGAATTGTCTTAGCTTTTGCTTGTCTGTAAAGCTTTTGATTTCTCTGTCGAATCTGAAGGAGATCCTTGCTGGGTAGAGTATTCTTGGTTGTAGGTTCTTCCCTTTCATCACTTGAAATATATTGTGCCACTCCCTTCTGACCTGCAGAGTTTCTGCTGAGAAATCAGCTGATAACCTTATGGGAGTTTCTTTGTATGTTATTGGTTACTTTTCCCTTGTTGCTTTTAATATTTTTTCTTTGTCTTTAATATTTGTCAGTTTGATTACTGTGTGTCTCGGCGTGTTCCTCCTTGAATTAATCCCGTATGGGACTCTCTGTGCTTCCTTGAGTTGGGTGGCTGTCTACTTTCCCACGTTAGGAAGTTTTCAGCTATTACTCTTCAAATATTTTCTCAGGTCTTTTCTCTCTCTCTTCTCATTATGGGACCCCTATAATGTGAATGTTGGTGCTTTCAGTGTTATTCCAGAGGTCTCTGAGGCTGTCCTCATTTCTTTCATCCTTTTTACTTTATCCTGTTGTGAGGCAGTGATTTCCACCATTCTGTCTTCCAGCTCACTTATGCATTTTTCTGCCTTAGTTATTCTGCTATTGATTCCTTCAGGTGTATTTTTCATTTCAGTTATTGTGTTGTTGATCTGTTTGTTCTTTAGTTCTAGGTCTTTGTTAAACATTTCTTGTATCTTCTTGATCTGTGCTTCCATTCTTTTTCCAAGATCTTGGTTCGTCTTCACTATCATTACTCTGAATTCTTTTTCTGGTGGATTGCCTATGTCCACTTCATTTAGCTGTTCTTCTTGGGTCTTATCTTATTCCTTCATCTGGGACATATTCCCCTGCCATCTCATTTTGTCTAACTTTCTGTGAATGCAGTTTCTTTTTCACAGACTGCAGAATTGTAGTTATTGCTTCTGCTGTCTTCCCTCCAGTGGATGAGGGTGTGTAAGAGGCTTGTGGGAGGGACTGGTTCCTGTCCATTTGTGGGAGGGACTGGTTCCTGCCCATTGGTGGGTGGAACTGGGTCTTGTCCCTCTGGTGGTCAGGGCCATGCTCAGAAAGACTTTAAACCCTGTCTGGTGATGGGTGGGGCTGTGTTCCTGACCTGTTGATTGTTTGGCCTGAGGCATCCCAGCATTGGAGCCTTCAGGCTGTTGGGTGGGGCTAGGTCTTGGGGAGAAAATGGCAGCCTGCAGGAGGGCTCACATGGATGAGTACTCTCCAGAACTACTGCTGCCAGCGTCTCTGTCCCCGCAGTGAGCCACAGCCACCCCTTGCTCTGCAGGAGACCCTCCAGTACTAGCAGGTAAGTCTGGCCTGGTCTCTTAATGAGGTTACTGCTTTTTTCCCTGGCCCCTGGTATGCACGAGACCTTGTGTGCACCCTTTAAGAGTGGAATTTCTGTTTCCCCTAGTCAAACCCCACTGGCCTTCAAAGCCAGATTCTCTGGGGGCTCCTCCTCCCATTGCCTGACCCCCAGATTGGGGAGCCTGACATGGGGCCCAGGAGTTTCACTCCTGTGGGAGAACTTCTGTGGTATAATTATTTTCCAGTTTCTGGTTCGTGCACCTGGTGGGTATGGAATTTGCTTTTATTGCGATTGTGCCTCTCCTGTCGTCTTGTTGTGGCTTCTTCTTTGTCTTTGGATGGAGGGTATCTTTTTTGGTAGGATCCAGCGTTTTTTTGTCAATGATTGTTCAGCAGCTAGTTGTGATTTTAGTGTTTTCGTAAGAAGGGGTGAGTTCACGTCTTTCTCCTCCACCATTTTGAGACTTTCCCAGGAAGATTAATTTGGAAGAGGGTTCATCTTTAGGAAACTTCTTGCATGAATGGCTACCAGCAGAGAAGAGCTTTCTGCTCACCACACTACTAGTTAGTACTGTAGCCAGGAATTCCAGCTGTAGCTATTTCTTGGAAATCACAGTGAGGCCGAAAGTCAGGGTCCTGAAGGATTGTTTGCTCCTGGAGTTATCCGACAACTAGCTTTGTTGATTGCAGTGTGTCTGGTATTAAGCTTTTGATTGTCTAGGTAGCCACTTGAAAGACATCCATTTCAAATAAACAAATTGCCAGCTATAGGACTAGATAAAGAGCCAGGCCACCCCACCCATGAAGTTCCTTTTTTTAAAGAGGTCTGACTTAGATAACTTAGATACTGACCATTTGACCTCTTGCTTTTCGCTTCTTGTGCTTTCATTCCTGCTTTATGTTTTAAATTCATCAATAAAAAGAAACCTGTGAAACCCTAGGCACCTCACTCTCAACCCCAGGAAAGACAGAACCCCTGGTTTGCATTCACTAGCTCTCTACCTGTGACCTTGCTGTGTGGCCAGGACTTGTGAATAATAAACGTTGTTTATTTTTCACAGTTCCCCGGTGGTTGTTGCTGAAGTACGTCTTGTAATCATAGTAAGATCCATAAGGGCTAGTCCAGCATCAGTATTGATTCTGGAAGGGGAAATATCTGTGGGGGTTGCCTTAGTTCTGGGTGGGTCTTTAGGTACTTCTGGCCAGTAGTAACGTTATTGCTAGGCTGAGACTGACACAGAACAAGCTACTATGTTTATCTCTCTTTTAAAGTGAGGAAATTGACCAAATGACTTTTATTCTTTAATTTGATCTTAGAATTCCTTTTGGAAGTAGAGTTTTCAGGGCCCTAATCTTTTTTTTTTTTTGCGGTACGCGGGCTTCTCACTGCTGTGGCCTCTCCCGTTGCGGAGCAGAGGCTCTGGCTGCACAGGCCCAGCGGCCATGGCTCACGGGCCTAGCCGCTTTGCGGCATGTGGGATCTTCCCGGACTGGGGCACGAACCCGTGTCCCCTGCATCGGCAGGTGGACTCTCAACCACTGCGCCACCAGGGAAGCCCCTGGCCCTAATCTTAAATACTGAAAAATGTGACCAGTCAAGAGGTGGTTCAGGCATTCATTCAGCCAAGCCAACACCCATGGAGCCATCTAACCCTGAATCATACCAGTGGGTGTGAAGTAGTATCTCATGTTTATTTTTTGTAAAAGCTGTATTGATATGTAACTCAATATCATACATTTCAAGTAATACATTTCATATATTTTTGCAAAAGCTTTATTGATATATAATTCAATATCATACATTCCAAGTCATATATTTCACGTTTTAAATATGTACAATTCAGTAGTGTGTACTATCCTCACAGAGTTGTCCAACCATCACCATAATCAATTTTAGAACTTTTTCTTCTCCCCCAAGAAAACCCTGTGCTTATTGGGTATCACTTCCCAACTCTCCATCCCTCCCCAGTCTTAGGCAACCACTAAACTACTTTCTGTCTTAGTAAATTTGCCTTTCTGTCTCAATAAATTTGGATTATATAATATTTGGCCTTTTTTTACTGGCTTCTTAAACTCATATAATGTTTATAAGTTTCATTCATGTTGTATCATTTATCAGTACTTAATTCTTTCATGGCTGAATAATATTGTGTTGATATACTACATTGTGTTGTGTTGATATACTTCTTGTTTAACCACTGATCAGTTGATGGATATTTGGGCTGTTTCCAACTTTTGGCTATCATGAATAATGTTTCTGTGAACATTTGTGTACAAGTTTTTCTGTGGACGTATGACTTCATTTCTGTTGTGTATAAATCTAGGATTGCTGGGTCAAATGGTAATCTTTTTTTTTTTTTTTTTTTTTTGTGGTACATGGGCCTCTCACTGCCGTGGCCTCTCCCATTGCAGAGCACAGGCTCCGGATGTGCAGGCTCAGCGGCCATGGCTACTCCGTGGCTTGATAGATCCCCTATCAAGTATATTATTTGGATATATTTTCTCCCATTTTTGTGCTTTGTCTTTTCATTATCTGGATCTGGATGGTGTCCTTTGAATCAAATATTTTTAATTTTAATGAGGCCCAGTTTATCAACTTTAGTTATTGTTGCTTGTGTTTTTATGTCATATCTAAGAATCCATTTACCAAATCTAAGGTCATGACAAATTCCCCTTGCATTTTCTTTTCTAGGAGTTTTACAATTTTTGCTTTGATTCATTTTGAGTTGATTTTTGCAGATGGTCTGAGGTAGGGATTCAGTGTTATTCTTTTGCATGGGAATATCCATTTATTACTGACTTATTCCATTTTGTATAGTGTTTTTAAAGTTCATCCATGTTGTACCATATATTAGTACATCATTCTTCTATGGCTGAATAATATCAAATACATGGTACAACATGGATGAACCTTACAAAAATTGTGTGAGGTGTAAGATGCGAGTAACAAATAAATGTTTACATGTAGATCACAGCACTCTTTGATGAAGAGACTTTGATTTCCTCACTCAGTAGTCTCAGATCACTTGGCAAAATCTCGTTGGTCCATAGACAAATTGGCTTATCTCTGGATTTTCAGTTCTATTCCATTGGGCTGTATTTCTCTCCTACTGCCAGTACCACACTGTTTGGATCATTATAGCTTTGTAGTAAGTTTTTTTTTTTTGCCCATTTTTGGATTGGGTAGTTTGTTTTTTTTTGATCTTGAGCTGCATGAGCTGCTTGTATATTTTGGAGATTAATCCTTTGTCAGTTGCTTCATTTGCAAATATTTTGTCCCATTCTGAGGGCTGTCTTTTTGTCTTGTTTATGGTTTCCTTTGCTGTGCAAAAGCTTTTAAGTTTCATTATGTCCCATTTGTTTATTTTTATTTCCATTTCTCTAGGAGGTGGGTCAGAAAGGATCTTGCTGTGATTTATGTCATAGAGTGTTCTGCCTGTGTCTTCCTCTAAGAGTTTTAAAGTGTCTGGCCTTACATTTAGGTCTCTAATTCATTTTGAGTTTATTTTTGTGTATGGTGTTAGGAAGTGTTCTAATTTCATTCTTTTACATGTAGCTGTCCAGTTTTCCCAGCACCACTTATTGAAGAGGCTTTCTTTTTTCCATTGTATATTCTTAGCTCCTTTATCAAAAATAAGGTAACCGTATGTGCGTGGGTTTATCTCTGGGCTTTCTATACTGTTCCATTGATCTATATTTCTGTTTTTGTGCCAGTACCATACTGTCTTGATTACTGTAGCTTTGTAGTGTAGTCTGAAGTCCAGGTGCCTGATTCCTCCAGCTCCGTTTTTTTTTCTCAAGATTGTTTTGGCTATTGGGGGTCTTTTTTGTTTCCATACAAATTGTGAAATTTTTTGTTCTAGTTCTGTGACAAATGCCATTGGTAATTTGATAAGGATTGCATTGAATCTGTAGATTGCTTTGGATAGTTTAGCTATTTTCACAATGTTGATTCTTCAAATCCAAGAACACGGTGTATCTCTCTGTTTGTATCATCTTTAATTTCTTTCATCACCATCTTAATACTTTTCAGAGTACAGGTCTTTCATCTCTTTAGGTGTGTTTATTCATAGGTATTTTAATGTTTTTGATGCAGTGGTAGATGGAATTGTTTCTTGAATTTCTCTTTCTGACCTTTTGTTTTTAGTGTATAGAAATGCAACCGATTGCTGTGTGTTGTTGTTTGTTTTTTTGTGTGTGTGGTACGCGGGCCTCTCACTGCTGTGGCCTCTCCCATTGCAGAGCACAGGCTCCGGATGTGCACGGTCAGCAGCCATGGTTCACGGGCCCAGCCGCTGTGCGGCATGTGGGATCTTCCCGGACCAGGGCACAAACCCGTGCCCCCTGCATCAGCAGGCGGACTTTCAACCACTGCGCCACCAGGGAGGCCCTGTGTGTTAATTTTGTATCCTGCAACTTTACCGAATTCATTCATTAGCTCTAGTAGTTTTCTGGTATCATCTTTAGGATCCTCTATAGTATCATGTCATCTGCAAACAGTGACAGCTTTACTTCTTTTCTGATTTGGATTCCTTTTATATCTTTTTCTTCTCTGATGGCTGTGGCTAAGACTTCCAAAACTATGTTGAATAATAGTGGTGAGAGTGGACATCCTTATCTTCTTCCTGATTTTAGAGGAAATGGATTCAGTTTTTCACCATTGAGAACAATGTTGGCTGTGGATTTGTCATATATGGCCTTTATTATGTTGAGGGAAGTTCCCTCTATGCCTACTGTCTGGAGAGTTTTTATCATAAATGGGTGTTGAATTTTACTGAAAGCTTTTTCTGCATCTATTGAGATTATCATGTGGTTTTTATCCTTCAGTTTTTTAATATGGTGTATCACATTGGTTGATTTGTGTATATTGAAGAATTTGGAATAAACCCCACTTGATCATGGTGTATGATCCTTTTAGTGTGTTCTTGGATTCTGTTTGCTAGTATTTTGTTGAGGATTTTTGCATCTATGTTCATCAGTGATATTGGCCTGTAGTTTGCTTTTTTGTGACATCTTTGTCTGGTTTTGGTATCAGGATGATGATGGCCTCATAGAATGAGTTTGAGAGTGTTCCTTCTGCTATATTTTGGAAGAGTTTGAGAAGGATAGGTGTAAGCTCTTCTCTAAATGTTTGATAGAATTCACCCGCATGTGAAGCCATCTGGTCCTGAGCTTTTGTTTGTTGGAAGATTTTTAATCACAGTTTCAATTTCAGTGCTTGTGATTGGTCTGTTCATATTTTCTATTTCTTCCTGATTCAGTCTTGGCAGGTTGTGCATTTCTAAGAATTTGTCCATTCCTTCCAGATTGTTCGTTTTATTGGCATAGAGTTGCTTGTAGTAATCTCTCATGATCTTTTTTATTTCTGCAGTGTCAGTTGTTACTTCTCCTTTTTCATTTTTAATTCTATTGATTTGAGTCTTCTCCCTTTTTTTCTTGATGAGTCTGGGTAATGGTTTAGAAATTTTGTTTATCTTCTCAGAGAACAAGTTTTTAGTTTTATTGATCTTTGCTATTGTTTCGTTCATTTATTTTCCATTTATTTCTGATCTGATCTTTATGATTTCATTCCTTCTGATAACTTTGGGGTTTTTTAGTTCTTTTTCTCTAATTGCTTTAGGTGTAAGGTTAGGTTGTTTATTTGAGATTTTTCTTTTTTCTTGAGGGAGGATTGTATTGCTATAAACTTCCCTCTTAGAACTGCTTTTGCTGCATTGCATAGATTTTGGCTCGTCGTGTTTTCATTGTCATTTGTTTCTAGGTATTTTTAAATTTCCTCTTTGATTTCTTCAGTGATCTCTTGGTTTTTTAGTAGCGTATTGTTTGGCCTCCATGTGTTTGTATTTTGTACAGTTTTTTTCCTGTAGTTAATATCTAGTTTCATAGTGTTGTGCTCAGAAAAGATACTTGATACCATTTCAGTTTTCTTAAATTTACCAAGGCTTGACTTGTGACCCAAGATATGATCTATCCTGGAGAATGTTGCATGAGCACTTGAGAAAAAAGTGTATTCTGTTGTTTCTGGATGGAATGTTGTCCTCTAAATATGAAGTCCATCTTGTTTAATGTATCATTTAAAGCTTGTGTTTCCTTGTTTACATTTTGGATGATCTGTCCATTGGTGAATGTGGGGTGTTAAGTCCCCTGCTATGAATGTGTTACTGTGCATTTCCCCTTTTATGGCTGTTAGCATTTGCCTTATGTATTGAGGTGCTCCTATGTTGGGTGCATAAATATTTACAATTGTTATATCTTCTTCTTAGATTGCCCCCTTGATCATTCTGTAGTGTCCTTCTTTGTCTCTTGTAATAGTCTTTATTTTAAAGTCTATTTTGTCTGGTATGAGAACTGCTACTCCAGCTTTCTTTTGATTTCCATTTGCATGGAATATCTTTTTCCATCCCCTCACTTTCTATCTGTATGTGTCCCTACGTCTGAAGTGGGTCTCCTGTAGACAGCATCTATACAGGTCTTGGTTTTGTATCCATTCAGCCAGTCTATCTTTTAGATGGAGCATTTAATCCATTTATATTTAAGATAATTATTGATATGTATGTTCCTATTACCATTTTCTTAATTGTTTTGGTTTTGTTATTGTAGGTCTTTTCCTTCTCTTGTGTTTCCTGCCTAGAGAAGTTCCTTTAGCATTTGTTGTAAAGCTGGTTTGGTGGTGCTGGATTCTCTTAGCTTTTGCCTGTCTGTAAAGGTTTTTATTTCTCCGTCAAATCTGAATGAGATTCTTGCTGGTTAGCGTAATCTTGGTTGTAGGTTTTTCCCTTTCATCACTTTATATATGTTCTGCCATTACCTTCTGGCTTGCAGGGTTTCTGCTGAAAGATCAGCTGTTAACCTTAGTGGGATTCCCTTGTATGTTATTTGTTGTTTTTCCCTTACTGCTTTTAATATTTTTCTTTGTATTTTATTTTTCATAGTTTGATTAATATGTGTCTTGGCGTGTTTCTCCTTGGATTTATCCTGTATGGGTCTCTCTGTGCTTCCTGGACTTGGTTAACTATTTCCTTTCCCATATTAGGGAAGTTTTCAGCTATAACCTCTTCAAATATTTTCTCAGTCCCTTTCTTTTTCTCTTCTTCTTCTGGGACCCCTATAAGTCAAATGTTGGTGTGTTTAATGTCATCCCAGAAGTCTCTGAGACTGTGCTCAATTATTTTCATTCTTTTTTCTTTATTCTGCTCTGCATTGGTTATTTCCACTATTTTATCTTCCAGGTTACTTATCCATTCTTCTGCCTCAGTTATTCTGCTATTGATTCCTTCTAGAGAATTTTTAATTTCATTTATTGTGCTGTTCATCATTCTCTGTTTTCTCTTTAGTTTTTCTAGGTCCTTGTTAAATGTTTATTGTATTTTCTCCATTGTATTTCCAAGATTTTGGATCATCTTTACTATCATTACTATGAATTCTTTTTGAGGTAGAGTGCTTATTACCTCATTTGTTTGGTCTGGTGGGTTTTAACCTTTCTGCTTCATCTGCTGCGTACTTCTGTCTTCTCATTTTGCTTAACTTACTGTGTTTGGGGTCTCCTTTTCGCAGGCTGCATGTTCATAGTTCCCATTGTTTTTGGTGTCTGCCCCCAGTGGGTAAGGTTTGTTCAGTGGCTCGTGTAGGCTTCCTGGTGACGGGACTGGTACCTGTGTTCTGGTGGGTGTGGCTGGATCTAGTCTTTCTGGTGGGCAGAGGTGTGTCTGGTGGTGTGTTTTGGCGTGCCTGTGAACTTATTATGATTTTAGGCAGCCTCTCTGCTAATGGGTGGGGTTGTGTTCCTGTCTTGCTAGTTGTTTGGCATGGGGCATCGAGCACTGGAGCTTGCTGGTTGTTGAGTGGAGCTGGGTCTTAGCATTGAGACAGAGATCTCTGGGAGAGCTCTTGCCAATTGATATTACTTGAGGCTGGGATGTCTCTGGTGGGCCTATGTCCTGAACTCAGCTCTTCCACCTCAGAGGCTCAGGCCTGACACCAGGCTGGGGCACCAAGACCATTTTGGGAACTCTGAGGTCTTCTGCCAGCCTTCACTAGGTGTTCTGTAGGAGTTGTTCCACATGTAGGTGTATGTTTGATGTACTTGTGGGGAGGAAGGTGATCTCACGTCTTACTCCTCCACCATCTTGAAGGTCCCCCTGATTCTTTTTTAATATAGGTGTTTACAGCTATAATTTTCCCCCTATCCTCTGGTTTTGCTGCATCCCAGAAGTTTTGATATGTTGTGTTTTTGTTTTCAGTCGTCTCAGTGCTTTTTTCAATTTCTTTGATCCATGGTTTCTTCAGGGTGTGTTACTTAATTTCCACATATTTGTGAATTGTCCAGTTTTCCTTCTGTTATGATTTCTACTTTCATTCCATTGTTATCAGAGAAGATATTTTGGATGATTTAATTCTTTTTAAATGTGTTGAGATTTTTTTTGTGACTTAACATATGGCCTACCCTGGGAAACATTCCATGTACACTTGAGAAAAAAATGTATGTTTTGCTATTTTGTGGTCGTGTTCTGAATATGTCTGTTACATCTAGTTGATTTATAGTAATATAAATCCTCTATTTCTGTATAGTTTTTCTGTCCTTTATTGGGAATGGGGTATTGAACTCTCCAACTGTTATTGTTGAACTGTTTCTCCTTTCAGTTTTCAATTTGTAGTCCATATATTTTGAGGCTCATTTGTTAGATATGTATATGTTTATAATTGCTGTATCTTCTTGAAGGATTGAGAATTTCATCAATACATAATGCTCTTCTTTTTCTTTTTTAACAGTTCTTGACTTAAAATCTATTTTGCCTGATATTAGTATAGCCATCCCAGCATTCTTTTGCCTGCTCTTTGCATGGGTTATCTTTTTCTGTGCTTTCCCTTTCAACTTAAAATGTCTTTAGATTTAAAATGAGTATCTGGTGGACAGCATATAGTTGGGTCATTTTCTATTTTTTAACCCATTCTACCAATCTCTGCCTTTAATTGGATAGTTGTATTCATTTATGTTTGTAGTAATTCCTGGTAATGAAGGCTACTTTCTGCTATTTTGCTCTGTCTTTTATATGTCTCAGATGTTTTTTACTCCTTGGTTCCTCCATTATTTCTTTCCTTTGTGTTTAATTTTTTTATTATAACATTTTGATTCCTTTCTCATTTTCCTTTCTGTGTATTTTTTAGTTATTTTCTTAGGGGTCACCCTAAGGATTTTAATTAATCTCTTGAAGTATGATAATCTATTTTTAATTAATACCACCTTAGCTTCAATAGTATGCAAAAACTGCTTACATACACCTCTGTCCCACCTCCTTTTTGTTGTTGTTTTACAAATTACATCCTTATATATTACATGCCCGTTAAGATAGATTTGTAATTATTGGTTTATGCATTTTTATATTAGAGCATTAAGGGTTAAAAGAGGAATTACCACTTAAAAATACAGTAATATTGGCTTTTGTATTTATATATAGATATCTTCATAACAGTTTTAAAATTTTTTCTCATGACTTTGAGTTACTGTCTGATATGTTATCATTTCCACCTGAAGAATACTTTTTAGCATTTCTTGTGGGGCAGGTCTATTAGCAGTGAACTCCCTCAGCTTTTGTTTATCTGAGAATGTCTTCATTTCTACTTCATCTTTAAAGGATTATTTTGCCAGATGTAAAAGTCTTGCTTGACATTTTTCCCTTTGAGCCCTTTAATTATATCATCCAGTTTCCTCATGACCTCAGTGGTTTTTGATGAGAAATTGGCTGTGAGTCTTACTGAGACTGCCTAATTGAGGATTCCTTGTATGTAATGAATCATTTGTCTCTTGCTGTTTTCCAGATTCTCTTTATCTTTGGCTTTCGGTGGTTTGATTTTAATGTGTCTCAGTGTGCATCACGTTGCATTTATCATCTTGGAACTCACTGAGCTTCTTAGATTTGTGGGATTTGTGGTTCTCATCAAACTTGGGGAGTTTGGAGCCATTATTTCTTCAGATATTCTTTCTGTCCTTTCCTCTACTTTCTCTCCCTCTGGAACTCCCATAATGTATCCTACAGGTGTGTTAGTTTTGTCCATTTTTTTTCCTTTCTATTTTCTTTTTCCCCCCTGCTCTTCAGAGTAGGTAGTTTCAATTGACTTGAATCAGAATCAGTTAGCTGATTCTTCTGTTTAAACATGCTTTTGAACCCCTCTAGTGAGTTTTCAGTTTCAGTTATTGTAGTTCTTTGCTCCAGATTTTCTCTTTTTATACTGTTCATGTCTTAGTTGATTACATCCTTCTCCTGGTTTCCTTCAGTTCTTTGTCCATGGTTTCCTTTAGCATTTTTGAGCACGTTGAAGGCAGCAAATTAAAGTCATTTTCTAGTAAAACCTACGTCTCTGTTCCTCAAGGTAGTTTCTCTTAATTTCTTCTGTGTATGGGAATTCTTTCCTCTTTCTTTGCTTGCTTCATAATTTTTGATTGAATATTCAACAAGTTGGATCTTTCAAATCTATAATGTAGTAACTGGAAATTTGAGTCTTCTCTCTTCTGTGTTTTTTGTTGCTTGCTTTAGGTGGCAGTTGTTTGTTTACTGACCTTTCGAAACTATATTTATAAAGTCTGTATTCTTTGTCATGTGTAGTTCTGAAGTCTCTGTTCCTTTAGCTTGTGGTCAGGTTTTATTATCAGAGATTTCTTTGAATTCCAAGAACCAAAAGAAAAGAAATGAGGACCAAAAACTCTCCCAGTCTTTGCAGATTGGCTCTCTGTTTGATCATTCCTGCAGTGTTTATTCAGTCTGTGTACAACTTTGCCTTAGCCTTTTCTTTCTGCTTGTGCTGAGACTGAAGATCAGCCTGAGGTGAAAGCTTTAAGGGTCTTCTCTTAACTGTCCTTCCTTGGGCATGAATATGGCTTTCCTCTTCTCCAGTATATAAAGGTGCTTTTCAATGCTTTAATTCCCCAAAGAAACTTTCTCCCCATCATTTTCTCTTTAGCTTTCAGCATGTCTGTTTTGGGCCTCAACTTTAGAACTTTTGCCCCAGGTGGCAGCACATTGGTCATTTGCCTTAAAACATTTTGGAGGAATTACCTCTATGAAGCTGCTTTTCTGCTCTGAGAAAGTTCCAAATTTGTTGAAACATAGGTATGTTCTTGCAACAATTCTTCTGTCAGTTTCCAGTCAGGTCAAAAGAGACAAAAATCAGTTCCTTGAGATTAAGGTTGGCTCTCTTCACTCCAGAGCCATGAACCAGAGTTTCACATTGGGAATACCAGCTGCCATCTCTAAGCCCTTCATGAGCAGAGAGGAAAGTAGAAATGCTGCCAATTTTTCCTACCATTTTAAAATTGTCTTTTTCCTGACTCAACAATTGCTTGGTTGTTGCATATCTTTGACTGTTTTCCAGAGTTCTCATGAAGTTGATTCTGACAGTTTTTACTCAGTTTTTCTTGTTGCTGTATAGGGATATTCCATTTTCACTGATGTCACTCTTCCTTTACTTCTGTAATCATGGTTTATTCTAGTTCTTTGAACATATTTATAATGACTGCTTTGAAGATTTTGTTAAATCTCACATCTGGGTCTTCTCACAGGCAGTGTTTGTTGCCTTCCTTTTTTCTTGCCCAAGGATTAAACTTTCCTGTTTCTTTGCATATCTCATAATCTTTTTGTTAAAAACTGGACATTTTAGGTAATATAGGAGATCTGGATTCTGATTCCTTTTGGGGATTTTAAAATTATCCATCTGTTACTGATTTTTTTGTTTGTTTAATTTTCTATGGTCATAGTGTATACTCTGTATAATTTCAATCCTTTGAAATTTTTTGAGACTTTCATTGTTACTTAGGTTATCAACTGTCTTGTTTAATATTTCACATGCATTTAAAAATGGTGTGTATTCTGCACTTGCTAGGTGTAGTGTTCTCTAAATTTGAATTGGTTAGTTTTTAAACTTTATGTCTTTTATTTTTATTTTTTTGTCTTTTCTCAGTTTCTGAGAGATTTTGAATGTGTTTCTCCTTCTGGTTCTATGTTTTTTTGCTTCATGTATTTTGTAGCCATGTTATTAGTTGTACACACATTTAATATTATTATGTCTTCCTGTTGAACTGACCCTCTTATCACTGTGAAGTGTTCCTTTTTATCACAACTAATGCTTCTTCCTAAAGTTTATTTCATCTGATGCTAATGTTGACTCATCACGTTTGTTTTGGTTTGTGTTTGCGTCGTATATCATTTTCTTACTTTTTAGTTTCAGCCTATCTGTGTCTCTCATTTAAAGTATCTCTTGTAAATAACACAAAGTTTTTTTTTTATAATCCAGACTGATAGAGTATGCATTTTAATTGGCTCATTTACATTTATGTAATATAATCAGTAATTACTGATGTATTTGTGTTTAAATTTATTATCTTGTTTGTTTTCTGTTTGTCTTCATTTTCTACGTTTTTTAGGTTGATCAAGTATATTTCTTTTCTTTACTTCATCTCTTCTATTGGATTTTTTGTACTAGTTTTGGTATTTTTCTGTTGGTGGCTACCCTAGATATTATAATGTACATTTTTGGCTTATTACAGTCTTAAACTAGTATGTTATTTTTCAAACAGTTCAAGAACTTTATAACAGTTTAACTCTGTTTACTTCTTTTCACATTTGGTGCTATTGATACAGTATATTTTACTTTTGTATACATCATAAACACACAGGGCACTTATATTATTATTGCTTTAAATAGTCATTGTTCTTTTATCTTTACCCTTTCCCAAGTTCTTCATTTTTCCTACAGTTCCATGCTTTCATCTGTCATCATTTTCCTTCAGTTTAAAGAACTCCTTTTAATATTTCTTGTATTGCAGATCTGCTGGTGACAAATTCCTTCAGCTCTTGTTTATCTTTACTCCTCTTGAACCTCTTGATAAATTTTTTACCTCTGTTAAAGGAAACCAGAGCCAAACAAAAGTTAAAGTGGTAAAGATGGACTTTATTTAAACAACTATTGTAGTAGGGGAAGCTACTCCAGTAGAGGAGTGGGCTTAATTCTAGACACAGTCTGAACAAGTGGGAATTTATAGCCAAGGAGCAAGTAGGGTGGGGGCATTGGTGAATGGAACATTACTAGAGGAGACATCAAAGTCTGGGAATATTTTTGGCTGAACCAACCTAACAGAGGATTCTTGCTGAGCAGGCCAAGGTGATCATCTACCACCTGGGGGATGGTAGGGGTGAAGAATTTGATCAGATATCAAAGGTGGTGAATTCTTGCTAAAAGGACTTAAGCAGGATTCCTACAAGGAAATACATGGTTGGGGCTTGTTAAGGAGAGGGTTCAGAGGAGCCTGACTAAAATTTGGTCAAGCGAAGAATCTTTGTCACCTCTCTGTACTTTTGTGTTTTCTTGTTGTCTTTACTGTCATTGCACTTAATTCCTTGAATTGTAATTCTCTAATGGCTTCTCTGTGTCATCTACTACATTGTGAGATCCTTAGAGTTAGTCACTATTTTCATTTTTGTATTTTCCATACCTATCTTATGCATATTATAGAATAGGGACTCTGTTAATATTAGTGTAATGATGACTATTCTTGGTCTAGAATGATACAGAATTGAATCACAATTCTGGTAATGGCTTGAAAAAGAAGAAACATTTGAACTAATTAATATTATTTTATTAATAAATAAAAATAAGAATACTTTGGACTTGGTGTGTAGGGAAAGAAAGGGAGTTAAAAATGACTTTGAGGTTTCTTTGAGGTCCAACCTATTCAATATAATGTATATCTCAAACACAGTATCACTGCCTTTTCTTCCTTCCTAAGACAGTCCAATTAACATGAACTAGTAAGAAAAACATGAAATAAGTATTAATATATAATTGCCATTTTGGAATAAGGTAGTGTGACTGAACATGACTATAAGCACTGTCTTCTGCTTTTTTTTTTTTTTTTTTTTTTTTTTTTT